>NW_010523879.1:236373-269852 GCF_000687285.1 Phaethon lepturus | reverse complement strand
ATTAAAGGAGACGTGCTTAGAAAACAGATATTAAAATGACAGTCCACTACTTTTGGATTAGAGATGAGAAACTATGAAGGTAGAGTATATGTTTTAAGGTGTTGATTTTCTGATGTTGTTAGGCAGCCTACGTTTTAAAACTCTGTGGGTACCAGCACAGTACAATGGTAACAGTGGTTTAAAGGACATGGAAGCAATACTGTTGGTTTTTAACTGTGCCCTTGACTGTTGATCCTCAAGTGTATGTCAAAAAGGATAACTTTACAAACACCGCACAAAGGTATGAGCGTATACCTTTCCATCAGAAATATATACTAAAGAGAGGACAAGTTTTAATTTATCTCTTTTAATATATCTGAGGAAAATACATAGAACAGATTTACCATTAATTTACTATTTAGATGTTTTATTGATACCTCCCAGAAGGATAAAAATATATGCCTAATATAACAATTTTCTGTCTATACATTTTTTACCTTTTTCTTTTCAACCTACATCAAAACTGGAAAGTGTGGTTTTGCCTGTGCCAAGAATTTTGCTGTTGGGCTTCTCCATTTCACTCACATTCTGGACTGAAGAAGTTAATTCTTGGCACCAGAGGGATATTTGTCTTTTTTTTTTTTTGCGTCATATGGGCCTTTTATTTTCCTTTCTTTGGCTTAAACAGTTTAATTCATGTTCTGACTTCATGAGAGAGAGAATGCCACCTTTTCCATGCGATGGAAAATCATTTCTACTTAAAACTTCAAATGTAATTTTGCCATTGACTTCACTGAGCCCTTAGAGCTCAGGACTGTGTTCTGCAGGACACACAGCCGAGGACAGTAAGAAAGCTCTGGCCAGCATCACCCTGTGAACCTGTCTACATTTTGAAAATTGTGTCTGGACTCCAAAGATCAAAACTTTGCTTTCTATCTTGCCTTCCACTTGCATTTCAGAAAAGCAAGCATCACAAGGATTGCTTGTTAGCGAGCACTCCTGGCTCCCAGGAAAGTTTTGGGAGCTCCAGCTGGCTCAGAGGAAACTAAAATTAAAAGATGACCTTAGTGACCTTCGTCATGCAGCTCTGTGGCAGCTAGCAATAATCTGGTTCGTATTTTGGGAAGTCAGTAAAACATCACCAGGAGGAAAAGCTCTAAAAATGAAAATAAACAGCCAAGGGTATCGATATTCACACCAAATTTGGACAGCCATTCAAGTTTCAGTTTCCACCAATTCCTAAGTGTGGTTAATGAACACGAAGAATTTCAATACATTTCCTCCAGAACTGATTAAAGCTACAATCAAAAGCAATAAACTAAAACACAAAATATAATTGAAGAGGTAGGAACTGAAAGTCCTTGGTTAGCCTAATGGGTGTAGCAAGTGAAGAAATTTGTGAGCCCTGGCTGAGTTCCCTCTGAGCAGTCCCATACCACACCAGTCATGAGGCAGTTGACCATAAAGTTTGTCACAGGAGTGTTAGAATCAAGTTAGCAAGGAGGCAAAATGTCTCTTACCTCTGAAAAAATGATCTCCAGATTATATTAGGAGCAGAAGAAATTTATATTACAGTGGTTTGGATTAAACCTATTGCACGTTTGCACTTATTCAGATCTGCATCTGTACTGAAGGTGTTGCCAAAACTCTCATGTTAATAGAGAGACATGCATGCACATGTAGCATTGGCAACAAAACAAATCTAAGAAGTGCACAGGACCTAATTAAAGGAGACGTGCTTAGAAAACAGATATGTACATGTAGCAAACGTTTTCTCATGACACTCTTCTGGCACAAATGCACTTACCTACACAAAACCTAGATTGTATTCTACCTAAGATACTCCAAATCAAACGTACAGTTATGGACCTCCACATACACACTGCATGCTCGCATGCAAGATAACCCAAATGCGCGGGCTGTCCCGGCACTACAGCAGGTGACGCCGTCAACTGAACGCTGGCATCCGTAGCACAGGAGGTACAAATCATTGTACGCTCCGTTACAAGCAACACTGCAGAACTGTTACCAGCAATGATACCCATCACATAGCGCTGTAGCTGGGTGATTTAAAGAGGAGGAGTCTCGACTTGGAATTTCTTTGTTTTGCCATTCACGTGCTGTGGAGTCTTACATTCTTTTCAGAGCCTATGTTGTATCAATGCACTTATTACAGTTTAGCTGAGGTCTGTGCATTGTTCTTCATATATATTCACAGCATACAGTAAACTCTAATAGCTCCTTTGGAGCTGTTACACTGTGTGCTGTAAATGGTTATTAACAATAGTATTCATTCATTTACATGTAATGGATTCATAATAGCAAAAGTAGAGTGAAAATCTTACCCTGTAATATGAAAGGTAGATGCTGCATAAAGGCAGCATTTTAATACTCAATACTCTGACTGGTTTAATTATTTTTAAAATATCAATAGGTCCTGCTTCAGTAGCTTGTAAAATTACACAAACCAAAGCAGCCTTTAAGTCAAAGGAGCACAATGAATAGCGTGCACAAAGCCAGAGATCTCCACAGGCCTAATTGTTCCCACAGATCTGCCCGTGGTGCGGTTGGGAATCCTCTTGCGTCAGGGTCTCTGCCAGCGAACCAGCACCAGGATAGAGAGAGATGCCAGCAGATGGTCCCGTCCCCGGCAATGGCCACTCCGGGCCCTCGCAGGCGCTCCAGGCAGTTGCACTCCATGAGCAGGAAGGTGGAGGAGGAACAAGAAGAAAACCACCGGGCAGAAATTTGTATCATTTTCCAAAATCTACAGGCATGACATCTAATCTCAGCCTATTCACCTTTAACAGGGCATCCTTCACTCTCTAAAACTTCTGTGGAAGGGGAATTAAAGCTGGCATAAAAGACAAAAATGGCTACATGGAAATCGGAAGCGAAACCCTTCATCTCCAAGAAGTGCTGCCATAAAGGAACAAATCCGGCTCCCTCCAAACAGGAAAATCCCCAAAAGACCTTCTGAGGGAAAACATTCATTTTCAGCCCCAGTGTACACTACCAGAAACTCATTTTTCTATTGCTTCAAATAAAAATACCAACAAATAAGTCAAATGGATGCAATTTAGGACGGACAAAGACACTTCACAGAAAACATCCAAGGCGCCCACTCCCTGTAGACACAGTGGGAAACATCTAATTGAACCTAACGGATGCTAACTCGTCACTGGTGTGGGGAATGGTGCAGAGAGAAAGGAGCAGCTCTGACGCTTTTCCTAATAAAGTGAAGAAAAACTGTCTGTCTTTGCAGGTTATTTTAGGGTTTCTTTAAGTTTAAATCCAGCTAAAGCTAACTAAAGGAGCAGATTTTAAAATGGAGTTACTAGCAAACCATGAACACACTATGAAGACTGACTGACACTGCTGTGAGAAAGCAGTTGAGCTTCCAGTATAGTTTTGTTCAAGTCATGTTTTATTTATCTAAGAGTTTAGTACAGTTGGGAGTGTATTTTCCATAGATTTTCTTTTTTCATAACTTGGGATGACTTCTGTAGTGCTTCTCTCAGCACAGTCTGAGATGGTAGAGTAACACAAGAATATCAGGTCTCATTATTTCAGCTTAATAATTGGTTTCTTTAGTCATCCAGAAATCTAATGGAAACTGTAAACATCAATACAAATTTAGCTTTAGTTTGTATCCTCTGAATACCACTAATTTAGCCATTAGTTAGATTGCCTTGTAACCTAAATGCAATGCCTTTGTTTTCAAGCAAGAAGATGAAATAGAAGAGGAAAAACATACATGTATTCATGATAGACAAGAAAAGATATGCAGTTAAAAGTAATTTTTACCAAAAATCTGAGCAGGTTCATATATAACATAAAGGGTTATATTATATCTAGCACAGACATAGGAAAAGAAATAGATTTTTAAGGGATTCATTGGTCAAGCTGTTTTCTGAAGCCGAGTCCAACACCCAGTAAAATCCACCAGCAGTTATTTATCACAGAGAATAATTTGCTTGAATACTTTATGGTGAACAATAAAGAGCAAATGTTGTTCTTTGTTTTATTGTTTCTTATTTTTATTGGGTTATACAAAGATACTGTAATAATACTGACATAAGCCATGCTCTAATTTACCTGTGTTTTACAGCTGTTGTTTTTGAGCTTACACTAAAGGTCAACGGTGCTATTTGTATCACTGGCAAGGATGATCAAAAAAATCTTACAAATCAGAAATATTTTGGAAAAACAGAATCAAGAAAATTATAGCTGCAATGCCATTTATATTTCCCTGACTATTAAACAACTATGCCAATGTATTTTATATCTGTAACTATTTAATATAATTAGCTGCATGGCAATGACATTTTTTATAGCACTGGAGATAAAGAGCTAATATGTTAACCCCCAGGACCCAATCTGTGTGAGGTGAGAGTTTGCTCATTATATTCAAATTAGTAGAGATACAACGCACAGGCAGTTATATAGCTTATCTCTTCTGCAAATATATGTAGACCACTCTAAAATGATTTGTTTGTTGGGTTTTTTTCCTCGCTATAAATAACTGGAAAGATAGACTTCTGGTTCATGCTAAAACTGGGTCTTGAACTATGAATATCACAGAAGAAACCAATTGTTCTTTTAGATCTGAGTGTAAATGTTTACTTCTATAGCATAACTACCTCTTTGTTCATGGGAATGAAAAATAAAGCTTAATATATTCAGAGCTTCATTGCTATTAGCAACAGACAAGCCTGCTTTGCCTCAGATCGCAACTGATTAAAAATAATATTCAATTGTAATGACAAAGATAGAACCCAATCGCAGGAGCTACTGTATTGCAGGCATATTCAAAACTTCACGAACAGAGGGCAAGGAAGGAGGTTAAAAAATCTTAATGTGAAAGCAATTTGTATCATGTGCATCGTGCATTATTCTACAGTGGAAACAAAGTCATTCCTTCTGCCTTCCTAGTTTGTATTTTTATGTTTAACTATGTTCTGAGTGGTGCCAATTACCGATGTGATAGTTGCAGACTTGATTATCTCCTTGATTTTAGAGAGTCCTGTTCCATTGATAAGAATCTCTGGTATACAGTCTGTATCACACAATGCTGCTCCATCGCCTGATATTGAGTTAAAAGGACCATAAATCCTGCTTGGCAACCTGGTCTGCTGGAATAATGGAGAGTGCTTGGCAGCAGTGGCTGAGCTGTAATTCAAGCTCATCTCCTCAGACAACTGGAGAGGGACACACATGGCCGCAGAACTCATTTCGGAGTCTGAAAGCCATTAAACATCTTTTGCTGGCTTCTACACGAAGGAGTGTTATGCCAGAACCTCAGTGCCAAGGGATACCCAAAGGGAAGGCATATGGTCTGCTTTCACTTGTGCTGAAGAGTTCATTCTTGTTATTTAAAGAAATAATGGAACGTACGCTTCTTTTTTATGAACAGCCTGCCTATTTTAAAGGAGGAATATTGGTATATGATTAAATCAAATACAAAATTACAGCCTCCTTCACACTGCGCGGTTGTATCTGCAAAACAGTGGGACATGCAAAGAGGGAACAAAAAGTCCCGGGAGGGAGTCCAGCTGATTTGGGTGCTGCTCCAAAGACTGCCTTGAAAAGTACCCGTGGCACCACTCATCTATGCTCTACCAGTCACAAGGTAAACCATGTTGTGGACATTACCTATCCACAGGACAAGTAATGCTGCTTCTGATGTATGGAAAGTACAGAAGATTGACTCACTGGCAGAAATGAAAGCTTGTAAAAGCAATCAATGCTTTCCCTTGTGTAATCAGCCCTTACATGAGCCAGTCTCACATCAAACCCCTCATTTTAGCACTCAACTGAAATCTACAAAATTAATGTCAGTATCATTAAAGTTGTCAGTGCAGCGTGTTAGAACTGTGTGCAGAAAACCTAGAGTTGGATTAAAGCAACTGCTACAGCAAGAGCTTATTGTGAGTCTTCATTTCATCCCATATAGGAAAGGAAATTTTAGTTGCTGTAGGATTCACAGACTGGCTTTGACTTCAACACTAAATATAACCAGCAGCCAGAAAGAAGGAACAGAAAGATCAGGTACAAAGGAATGGAGGAAATCAGTGAGAAGAAACTGGAACAGGGTTAGAATTCTTCACATCTTTTTACCAAGCATATTTATACAGAAAAAGTAGTGGAGATGGTGCTGCTGTATAAGCAGACCAATACCCAAGCCTTTTAGATCTGCTACTCTTACAGCTCATTTATAGCCTCGGCTATATTTGTTGAATCAATACTCAGGCAGCTGTTTTGATAATTTCACTCTGATAGTATTTCTCCTGGAAGGACAGACAAAGGGGAAAAAGCAATCATCTCAACAAGGTCCAAAGTCCTCAAAGGTTTCCAGGGCAGAAACAGACTGAAACATCAGATACCAACTTGCTGAGATCAACACCATGAAACGCAGAAGCTGGTAGCCCTAAGCAACATTGAGTGGCTGAGTCAGTGAGAGAATTAATGTGGCAACATGAACAAAGGTAGCATTTGTAACAAAAATTTAAACCAATTTACATATATCAATTCCTTGTTATAAAGTACAAGTTAATCTTTAAATGTCTGCATCGGCAACTCTACAAAATCTGACTTCTGAACAGATCCAATGCAAAATGGATACAAACCAAATCTGAAATCCTATGGCATTCCTATTTCTTCTTCTCCTTACCTTTTATCCATTTAGGAAATGGAAATTTCACAATCCAATGATTGCATAAAAAACAAGTTTCATAAAAGAGTTAAAAAACAAGTCAGAAAAATGAAAGCAGGTACTACGCCACCTCCCAGAGTAAACACACTAATGGAAGGCTAATTAATCCATTAAGACACAGGCTACAAGAAGACAATGAAACTGAACATAGAAACACCATTTTTATAACTCACTGTGCTATAATTATTCTCTGGCTCAGTGAATGCATATACCCTTTCAGAAACCTACAGTGCCTTTCATCTTCCATAAAGGATTAAATCTTTAACTAACCCACACACAGGAAATACAGCCTTCTGTAATGTTCCCACATTACTCCCCGCACACTGCTAGATATTGCTCATTTATAGTAAAATCTGACTATTTGCAACAACTGAGGAATGCTGTCTCTGCCCTGGTTACATCTTCCACAACTACATGTCCAAGAGTATAATACATTTCCAAGCAGCAAATTAAACTATTCAAGGAAAGTTGGGAAGAATTCAAAGGTCTTTAGCGTGAATATTAATCATTACTTGTAATTGGAGGATAAAGGCATATCCTTTTAAAATCCAGGAATATGAATGACCCCTTGTAAATAATACAGCACAGTTTCTGGTATAAGTCATCTAAATATATTTTCCAAGCAATATTCATGCAATTAAAATCACACAGAAAAAACCCCAATACAAATAAAAATAAAGTGATTCAAGTTTTTTACTCATATCTACTATAACTCCTGAACGTAAAACAATGTGCCATTTACATGGCAGATCCTCTCAGCAATGTTTTGTTCTCTTTCCATGCACAGGACACCTAGTTGTATGAAGAGGAGTTTGTATATATAGGGAGATTGAATCCAAATTAATGACGTAGAACTTCAAACAAGATTCTTCCTGTAAATTATTTTGTAAATGGTTTACTCAGTAAACCATTAGTCATTTTTGTCCTACAGTCTTTGTCCTTTCAAACACAGTCACTAGTTTGTGCAGAATATATTGCTAAATAGTGTTTTATTTTTATATGAAAATAATAATTTACAACACTTTTCTCTGCCCTAGCAACACCACACACACACAGAGATCTGGTAAATTTGTTTATAACACTGACACAGAGAAGCCTGTAAGTTCATTCTGCATTATAATATCTCTGTAGATCTGAATAACAACAATAAGCAGAAAATCATTCAAAGGTTTTCCTGTAAAACATGAGGTTAGTAACCAACAGTCAACTTCACCAGTTTCTTTTATCCCTATCAAAAGTAAATCATTGCCATGCTATTTGTTTGCCTTGAAGCTACAGAAACTAGGCACTGACTCCCTCTGCTCTGTCATTCCTGATCCTTTCCTTTCAGTTGGTAAAACTGCCAGTTTAGTGCTATCAAACGCAAAGAATCAATATGCTGGCAGGCACAAAGTAGCGCGTTGAGCCATCAGACTATAACAGCCTGAGATCAGTTTTATTTTTTTCCCTTTTGTTTTTGCTCTGCTTTTTCCCTACTGTCTTATCTGGAGTCACTGGATAGAAGCCATCTATCAATCAAGCAAAGTCTCAACAAGGTTTATTACTCAGCTGCTCAAAACAGGGAATCAAGATCAGGCCTCATTATTTTCACAGAATATGCTAGAATCTACTTTATTTTGCAGTGATTCTTTTTCTTTTGCCACATTAACTTAATGAGATAATTTTAATTGACCCACAGGGCTACAGACTTACTGAGAAATGTAGCGGTGACTTTCTGCACATGAAAGGTCTCTGAATGACTTGGAAGAAAATTTGCAGTGTCAGTAATATCGCCGGTCAGCATTTTATTTACCTTACTCGATTCTGTTTGTACATGTGCCTGCAGGAACCAGTGACCACAGACCATTTCTGTGAATCCTTGGAAATGTCTTCTCCACAGCAATCAAAATTTATGATTCCCTCCATCCTAATGAAAAGCAGATCATCTTCCAAAACTGTTCTTCAATGTCTGGCTCTTGCAGCAGAGAAAACTGAGTACTTTGTGTTTTTCAACTTCACTAGAACTAATCCTGAAATATGAGTTAGCCATAGATTTATGTACATCAGTGGATGTAGGCCACATAGAGAAGACGATGGGCAGAGGTGTGGGACTCTTACATGAGCCAAATACCACCTCCACACTGGATTCATCTGTCCTCATCTGTAACAAAGCTGATCATCCGAACCATGAGTCAGGCTGCTGTAAAGCTGGCATGCAGTAATAGCTTGCTTCACCGCTCAGGAGCTGGCTCTATTTTCTTCCCCCTTAAAAATTGAAGTTTTAAAATTGGGCAATCCCATTGTAATTTTATCATAATTAAAGACTGAGGTGACAGGATAGCAATGCTCTCTGAATTCACAGGGATTCATTCCGGGATTTCTTAGTATCCTGTAATTAACACAATGAAGAACCTTGAAATTCACTTAGCAATTAGCAGTGATGAACAAAAATGAGTTGCCTTTAAGGCACTTAGGCCATATTCACCCATCCTGTTTTAGGAACCAAGCTGCTTAATTTCCACACCTGCAAACTAGGCTCCTGGATCTGGAAGGATGATTCAGACAGCTTAAGTTAGGACTGGAAGTTTTTTACATCCAGAATCACACTGACATAATTTGGACCCAAGTGCATGCATAACTTCTCAGGAAACTGCTCTCCTCCCTACTGCTAGTCCCACTGAGCGCTACCCTGGTGTCTTATTCTAAACCTGAGATATGCGACATATAAAGGCTTTAAATTCCAGGTCAAATAGCAAGCTTTGAATGTTGCAGCTGATACTGTCCGGAAGGATTTCCAGGATGTGTCAGTATTACGTGTGCCAAAGAATCCAGTAAAAATTCCCTGTACTTCAGGAGGCTTGTCAATGACTCTGAACTTGAGACAGCAGGAGAAACAGGTAGCTGTAAAAGGATGCTTTGCATGTTCAACTGTTTGATAAGCTTTGCAGCTGCAATTTAATAGTGCTGTACAAATGCCAGGATTGTTGCTCTTTTGAAAATTGAAAGATTAAAAATCAATATATATGGCATTATCCCTCCCCTGCCCCACCAAGGAAGGTGCCGACCCATATTCCTCTTAGAAAAAAGCTTCCTCCTTTACCTCCCATTCTGCAATTCACCCCTGCTTATGACAGCAAATACCTCTATGATTAAGCATAGAAACCCATTTCTTTGCTGTGATGTATTGGTGACCAAATAATGAAACTGTTTTTTATTTAGCACTTTGAAACTATATTTAAATAGATGAAATTGATAAAAGATGTTATTTTAAGCCCACTGAGTTTTGAATTTGTTTCATTGTGTGCATGCTGGGAAGGTGTTTTCTTCCGTGTGCTTCTAGAAGCAAAGAACGCCAAGGTCAAGGGCTGTCTCTTCCTTGGGATTCACACATGAGATTCCGGCTGAGTGCAGCAGCAACCAGCCAAGGGCAAGTGATGGGAACGACAAGGCCAGTGGAATGTTTTCAGCTTTGAAAAGCTTGATGTTCTAGATGTTTCAGTGATTGATGCATATATTTATGATGAGCTGTCTCCATATCAGTAGACAGAATCACATTAGTGATAGACTGTGCTAACCTCCCTTTTTAATTTTTTAATTGAGAATCGCTTGTAATATGGAAGCATTACAAAAAAGTATTTTTAGATAAATCGGTACTCTATAAGAAAGTTAACTATATTTTTTTCTCTTTCCGTCAAATGGGAAAACCTCTTATTTTCATTAACTCTAATTTATGAGAAACAGTTCTTTTTTATTATTAGATTCCTCAAAAGAAAAAAAGCTTACCTTTTTTTATTACTACTATACTAAATCATTACGAAAATAAGAAGGCTCTAATACTCAGCCAAAGTTGTTCATAGGAAAAATATAGTTTTGGTTCATACTGGTAATTGTAAGCAATAGTGGGCAGAGGCTGATAGGAGAGTTCCATGGCAGCCCATGAAGTAGTCTCCTGCTGATATCTAAAATTTAAAACAACCTGTTCAATAATACAGATTTTATACCCCCGTCATACCTTACATTGAAAAGTTTACAAAGACTGCGACTGACATGCGTCATTTATTTCCACTTAAGCCAATTAAAGTACAATGAGTGGAAAAGCACTTTCATTAAATGATTTACATTTGAACTGCAAAGCTGGGCAAATGTGGAGTTCTGCGATAACCTTGTTTCAGTATTTTTAAGGGACTGAGAGAGAGAAGTGAAACAATACCAAACAGATTTGGGCATTATCTATCCAATTAAGAAAGAGAAACACTGAACTCTTGAATGATTTGGCCAGTAATGTATTTGCGTGCACCTGTTTTGTTTTTTTTTTTTATAATTATTACAAAGCAATGACCTGCACCTGTAACGCTTTATCTGTCTAAATATTACAGCACTTTACTCAGTGATGGTTCAATCTCATTTCAGTAAACTAGCTGCTCTACACCTCTTTAAAGGCAGGAAACGATAGGTAGAAGGTACCTTGCTTTAAAGGTAACACATTCACCTCTTTTGTGAGCCTGGACCTGGTGATCTAGTCTTGCTGCCTGTCAGCACAAGGGAATTTTTTCACTGAGTTCAATAAGAACTGGAGTGGACCACTGGGCTACAAACCACTCTTCCCGAACTGTAATGAAACAGGGACAAAAGACACTCATTGATCAGAGTGTTTCGCTACACTGACTAGTGGAAGAACTGTCAGCTGGCATTCAAAAAGGAATTTCCAAGTAGAAGTTTAAGAGACAGTATTAAGTAGAAGATGTTTATCAAAAGTTTAGGTGCTATCAGCAGATTTCAATTTAACTGATCCAGAGGTATGGAATTACAGCAGAACAGAAAATTACCTGTTGCATCTGGATATGCCAGAGTACGTTAGATCATATTTCAGCTTTAACCAGGAAATTAATGAAGATTTTGTGGATGAAGAATAGGTCTGAGAAATAATTTAGTCTTTATACTATCTTCCTTTGTGACCATGGGAAAGGCATTCATCTTATTTACTCCATCTTTAAAATCAGGGTAAATATATATTGTTCATCTCAAGCAGGGATGAGTTATTGATGACAACGGCTGTGTAACTGTTCACCATTATTTATTATTATCAGAAGTGAAAGCTTTGCAATGGATCAGATAATAAAACAAAATCTAATCATTTCTGTTTATCAGTAAGCCAAGCTAAAATGGACTTGATTTTGTTGTAACAGACCTAATATATCTGTGCCTTCCTTCTCTTTCTCTCTGTGATAATCCAGTGACTGCACTCTCCTACGTGTAGCAAAACTATTGAGGAAAAAAATGCGCAGAAAGTTGGCCATAGAAATCTATTGGACTGTAAACCTGGACTTTCAGTGTCTTATGAGCTTAAATTTCTTTCATATACTACAAAAGAGATTTTGAAAGCTGAAATAAATAGTTAATCAGCCTGGTACCTTTTAAACATCATTCTTATTCAAAGAACAGTGACTTTATGGTGTTAAAACCCGTATAACCCATCTGCAACCCGTTCACAGCCAACCAGAGATAAATCACACTGACACCAGCAAAACCTTCATGCCATGCTTTGCAGTTTGCAGGGCAACTGATAGAAGTCCCGGAAAGAACTGAGGAATTATCAGTTAGAAGGAAACACAGAAGACTTGTGCCCAGTTGCCAGTCAGAGGGCCAAATATCTCCAGGCTATTTTGCCTCCTGCTCTAGAAAGTTGAGATAAGAGAGTTGAAATTGCACATTTAAATGTTTGTAAATAAAAAGCTGTTCAGTTTCCGAGGTAGGAAGCTCATTTAAGAGGGTGCATTGCTGCAGAACTCTCGCGCACAAACATTTCTGGGCTAACCTGTTCTTGTTTAATGGAAAATAAATTGGCATCATCAAACCATGTGCTAATTCTTTACCATGGATCTCATTTCTCTTCAACTCAGGGGCTAAACTGTTGCTACTAACTTGTTTCTACATAAATTACACAGAGGAAGCAGAAGGTTGAAGCAAGAGTGTGAAAGATCTCTTGACTGCGTTTGCTACAATTTCATATACACACTGATAGTAATGTGAAGCATTTATGTTCACATAAAATTAGTGCTTAGAGCTTTTAAATAGTTGTTGTTTGCCAACACAGTTTATATTTTTTCATTCACCCTAATTATAATTGGAGTAGCCCATGGATCTCTAGTGATAGATAAGAGAGACAAAATGAAGGCTACCAAAGAAAAACTGTGATTTGGTATTTTACATTATTTATGCAAGCTAAGAAGAAAACAAATAATTTTGCTCTTGTTGGATGAGTGTCACTAATGGAAGTGTAACTCACAACATCCTGGCTAACTACATGAATGATTAATTAAAAGAAAAAATAGTTAATCAAGATAAACTTCTGTACCTAGCTAACAGAGGACTGAAAGTTTATCATGTCTAAATATGTTTCTCATACATTTACTGCAAATTAGTTTTTGAAAGTGAATTTCAAGGTCTACTGACTCCGAGGTTCACTAACTCAGTTTTCATTAAGTTTTCACAAATGATCTACTGTAGCATTATTCTTTTATAGTAGCGCAGATTTAAGGCCCACTATGAAAAGCAATTATACTGTCAGAAAAGTGTATTTTGACTTATTAAAAAATTGAAAGGTTTCATAAAACTATTTATTTTGGTGTTCATTGGGAGTGCATGTTGACAGTGTTATGGAAGAAAGCATTTTTCTGGGGCATATCTCTCAGCCCCTTCTCATCATACCTTCTTGTTGAAAACTTGAGACAACCTTACTTAGCAGATACGTTAAAAACCTGTGTAGGCAATAAATACAAGGTACTTTGTGATTCTGCCCTGCAACTGGCTAGCTGAATTTCTTTTGCTAGATTTGTATTATAGTAATGATGCACATGTGTAGTTAAAAGTATAATAATTTTGTTTTAGTAAATACTGGAAATGTTTAAAAGAAAACCTAGATATTTAGCAGTCTGATGAGTTGCACTACTCATGTCAAGAAACAATTTTGTCCAAATTTTGTGGATAGCTTGTTTCAACTGCATTGCTTTAACTTTTTCCAATTACCTAATTATCTCCCAGAGTGTTATTTTTATATCCTATTTGAGCACTATTCATCTAAAATAACTATGACTCAGAGAATAACCATAATGCTGTCTTGTGGTAAAGGACTGAGGAAAGCTTAAAATATGAGCAAAGGATTTACCTTTCAATTGTTACATGGCATCTAGGAATAAATTCGGCTATTTGCCTCTTGACTTCCTTTTCAGAGCAAGTGACTAAGAAGTATTTAAGAGGTGGAGAAAAAGTGGGTGATAATTGATTCAACTTGACCCTTGATCTTGTTACACAAAAGCCTTTGTAGAGGGTACAAGAGGAAGAAGAGGTGAAATTGCTACTTAGAACAGAGCTACCTCTAGAAAACAATGCTTATACTGGTGTCAGCAACTAAGTTTTTCTTGCTTCTAAAAAAATAACAACACACAATTTCTTTTTTATCAATTTCAATAAGTTTACTTCAATTATCATGCATATTCATCACAAAAAATTAGAACGCTGAAATCTAACCTTTTTCCTAGCCTCTGCCAATTGCGTAATCACGTAGAATGACATGAAACTCTAGGAGTTACCAGAAAGGAGTCAGGCGCTTGGATGGTTTTCTTTCCAGGAATCACATGATGGCCAAAACAGAAGACAGCAGGTCAGTCTAAGATGCATGTGTGTACTAATGCAAGACTTACAGGAAAGAAGCAGGAGGAATAAGAAATCTTAGTCACCTAATGGAAACCTCACCAAATAGCTTTGTCAAGTAGCAAGACTAGGAGAAATTGTGCAGAGAAATGCTAGCTGGGGTCTGATTATGACCCACGGGAAAGAAGAGAGCAGTGAAAGGGAACATGGATCAGTTAACAAGTTTTGTGAAGCGAAAGGTAGAGAAGAGTAAAATAAAGACAAAGGTCTACTTTCAAGACCAATAACTTCACTGAACTGCAAGGTTAGGTAGAAAACAAGTGTAAAGAGGACAAACATTCAAGATAGTTGGAAAACTATCTAGGACACAAGTACAATTTATCCCAGCATGAAAGAAGTATGCTCCTTTTAGTAAGAGACAGACTTGTTGAAATCATGAGTACTTCGATGACCTAAAACACAGTAAGAAATGGTACAGAACATGAGAAGTATACCAGATTACAAAAGATAATAAGTAGACTATGGAGAATAAGGGAAAGGGAAAGGGAAAGGGAAAGGGAAAGGGAAAGGGAAAGGGAAAGGGAAAGGGAAAGGGAAAGGGAAAGGGAAAGGGAAAGGGAAAGGGAAAGGGAAAGGGAAAGGGAAAGGGAAAGGGAAAGGGAAAGGGAAAGGGAAAGGGAAAGGGAAAGGGAAAGGGAAAGGGAAAGGGAAAGGGAAAGGGAAAGGGAAGGAAGAAGACGAGGACACAAAGTGAGATACAGCAAGGCAGGTCCAGAAAGCTCTATACAAAAATATTCTCTAACGCTATTAACGATAGAAATAGTTCAAGAAAACACTGTCTACTACTGCATACAGAAGAAAAGCTAACACTAAGACTGCTGAAGTATTTAAAACCATATTGTTCCAGCCTTCCTTAAAAAGGTAAATTATCCTAAGAAAGTTGTGTTCAGAAAGCAAGCTACATAGACCTTTGACTTCCGTCACTCAGTATAGGTCTTAGGCTCTTGCACACAGTTCTAACATGCTAAATGCAGCACAAGACCAGGAGGATAGTATTGAAAGTCATAGCGTTATTCTTACCAAATACATACATTTACAATACCATAGTATGGTTTTCATTTTGCCCTATAGCCACTCACAAAACAGTGGCCACCATACCATAAGTGTAGAAAAGAATTCTATTTGATCTTGAAGATGTGCTGTGTGGTAGACACTGGCCCTACTGGTTACCAGTTAAATGCTGACATATTGAGATTTTGCTATTGTTATTGATTTTCATTAATTAAATTCATCCCAGAGGCTATGCACTGCTATTGTTTAAGCTATAAATACTCATTACATCCCTTAGGATCTTTACTTTGAGATGTAGAGAAGAAGTTGTCTAAAAAGTACGGAAAAAAGTTTTTGTTATACCTAGAAACAAATTGTCGATAGGATCCAGTTCTTAGGTGCTAGTAATAAGAGTTTTTTCATCAACAGGGTTAACTACTAATTAAGCCTCCGGTCTTGTCAGTCTGTGAGCATACTTTGTGTAAGTGCATTGATACTATAGTGTACAGGAAGAGTGGGTTATTTTTCTTCTAAAAACTAAGGAGCTATTACTCTTTTGACAGGTTTACAAAACCCTTCATATTTTTAATAGTTCTAAGTCTAATATCTTGCACTGCAAACAACTTAATTAGGGCTAAAGGAACAGAGACATATTTAAATAAGTTAGTGTGAATTCTTTATAATTAACTTTATATGAGTTTTCCCAGCGCAGAGATGTGGCTTTCTCTCAGCTCTTCCTTTCTGCATTGTCTACTCCTCCAATGGCTGTAGATCATTTCCTGTTCTGCAGCAGAAATAACACAGCTTCAAAGGCTGCGACTAACATCATTCAAAACATTATCATTTTTTACCAAACTATTATTAAACAAATTGATTTCCCCCCAGCCTCTATGATAAAGAAAAATTATTCATTCATTTTGCGTGTTCTTGGCAATGTATGTTTCTTCTTTAAATCATATAATGGCAAGAATTAGGAAAAATGATCATTTATCTAATGTCAGTAAGTTGGGCAAAGCTATTACATTTGTCATCGTGTAGGAAGCTGCCATTACATTAGGCCATTTTTTGCAACTAATATTTTTTGATTCATTCATTATTCAAAAAATTATAATCATCTTTAAAGCTTTTTAATTGTCCCACTGAAAAGAGGAACACGTGGTGGAAAAAATAAGATTTGGATTGTATCCGATGTGACTTTATTAGCATGTTGGAAGAACTTGAAATATGGGGAAATCTTGGTTTAAAATAACCTCTTATTGCTGTTCCTCCTAGCAAAAACTTTTCCTGACATTTTTTTCATACACATCCCATGTGTTTTGAGGACAGGAAATGTTAGCAAGATCTTGAAAACATTTTTACTTCTTTGTCCACCTTAAAATCTAAAGAATTTGTCCCATGCGCTACAACATAACAAGTAATCAATTGGATCATGTTCATCATAGAAAACTAAAAAATATATATGTCTACAGAGAGCAGCTTTTATAATACCCGAATGATTTGCCAGGTCACATGCTCCATGGTCTCACAATCCTTTTCAGCTCCTTATTGCAAGTTTTGCCTATGCAGTAGGACTTAAGTGAACAGGATGATGGTGTTCTCGCCAGCTATAAAGCCTGTGTATCTCCACAAAAGTCTTTTGTAACAGGATATAGACAACAATGCAATGACAACTGTGATGAATCAGAGTGGTCATGTGAGAAATACCAAGCTCAGCACACATTGTGGTAAGAAACAGCTGAGATCTGCTCCCATTTAACAGAACTACTTCTCTTGTTAGCAGAATAAACAAAGTTTGTATTTGTTCTGAGGTTAGTTATAGAAAATCATTTAATGCGAGTGCCTGCTAGCAGAGTCTGAAGCTGGAGAAAGCAAGCCAATCCCGTACATTTTCATGACAGATGGTATAAAGCGGTGTTTAAGGCACTGATGGGAAAATCAAGAAAGAGATTTTACTCCTGGATTCCTCATGGTGCTGCAGTACAGCCGGTAAAGCCGGCTCACCATTCTGTGCCTCTAGTTACCTTTTCCCCTTTCCACGTTTTAGAGGAAAGCTTGTCTCCCTGCGTGCATTCATACAACGCCTGCACGAAAAGGTCCCAGTACCAGTGGGAGCACTAACCAATGTCCCAGAACCAGCAGTGCTATTAGTTTTATATAAACTTATTTACTCTATAAAAACGCTACAGTATACAAACAGTATTTATTAAGAAAGGTAGCCTGGCGGAGAGTTTCTCTCTGGAGCGCTGTTTTGCTATATAATATGTAAGACCTTTAAGTTCACCGAAAGAGTTATCTAAATGCCATGGCTAGTAAACGAGTGAGGTTTTTGGCAATAAATACATGCAAAGCCAGGGCTGCTGAACTTCAACAGCTGACACTGGCTTCTGCAGGTGCAAAATCACAGATGGTTACATGTCATTACTGCCACAGAAGTGCTACTGAATTCACTAACATTTGCCAGGCTGCGCAGAATACTGTATACACAATATGCTATAGAATTCAGGCAGCCCTGGACACCATATATTTGGGATACTCCACTGTGTTCAGTGTAATTAGCAAATGACTGAATGTGTAGGTCCTACATTAATGTCCATATCTTTGTTCTTCAGATGTCACCTTGTCCTTTTAAAGAGGATTACAATTCACACTCGAGAGGACCTCGTTTTATGCAAAAGAGCTGGCAAGGTCAAAATAGGCATATATAAAGCTTTAGTCTCAAACATGGTCTTCCTGACACTATGTAGTTAGGGATGAGAGTTTGGCCAAACACCAATGACAATTTTGCTCTTGCTTTCCCTCCTCCTGCCACAGGAAACAAGCCTCAGGCTGCTGCAGGCAGTTCATACACTGGGACAGAGCAGGTTCAGTAATTTGGAACCAATTATTTTGCAAGGGAATGGGCTGTGATCCTTCTTATCCCCCACAGAAAATACCATAGAAACCAAGACCTCATGTTTGTACAGTCAGCACACACCTTCTCGTTCTCATTTTTCTGTCTCACTTTAAGAGGATTTTTTTATATTGAAATTGCACTCAGGGTAATAACCAATTTACAACTTTTTTCACATTCCTACTGCAGCCAAATAGATTGTGATCAGAAGTGTTTTAAAACTACAATTCTACTAATGTTATCTACTTGACAAATTGCCCATAATACGTGAGAAAACCAAACAAAGTTATAATAATCCAGACTTCAGAGAACAAAAGTAGCAGCAATGGCTCATTCTGTAGTTCATTTTGCTTCTACAGATACTTAGATCCTTAAAATGGAACAGAGATGAAGGACAAAGAAATACTGAGAAGTCACTGGTACTTAACAGGAGCTTTACAGATTGACCGCTAAGTTGCAGGCGTCCAGAGGGCAAAATCTGGTCTTTATGTATTTTCTGAGATAGAGAACACTTTCTGTAATAGGAGATTATATAAAGTGGTGAGAGGTGGTTTTTGTGGGTGCTTTTTTTTTCCAAAAGATAGTGGAGAATAAGTAACGACAGGCTAAGAATTTTCCTTTGCTAACCTGTCTGAAACGCAATAATTACATGACAGAGTAGAAGTGATACTGTGCCAACAGAAATCCATGGCAGCTAATCACACTGCTGTACGATTGACCATGTACTTAGTGATATAAACAAATTAATTCCCAAAAGATAGCTAATCCAGCTTTTCGAACCCCCTAGTAACATTGTGGAGACTGTGCACTAATACCTAACAGCATGTACTTTATATCATTTGGTGGCAACTTTTCCATTAACTGGCAACAAAGGACTTCTTTTACTTGGATTTAGAAATTCCCAAAGCAAATTTCTGAAGGGCAAACTTATATAACGCCATTTAATTTGCAATGATTCCAGATCCCAGCAGTATGTGAGCTCCTACCAAAGCCTGTTCTGCTTCCCTTAGCCAGAAATGTGTTGGTTATAACAACAAACCAAATTAGGGCTGTGCCTGCAATATAAAAAATTTTCAGCCACTCGGATTAAAGACAAATGGAAAAACACACAGTCCAAAACAACTTTTATCATGCAATTTGGTTAGACTGGCATCAGATTAAATGAAATGACATACAGTTGTCTAATGTAGCCTTGAAGCTGCTCTAATTAAAAAAAAAAAAAAAAAAGGTCAAAATCCCATTGCTTCATTTGAAAAAAACCTTCCATTGGTTCAACAGCGGAAGGATCTGTCTCCACACAAGTTTCACCATGCACTTCCAAGGGGCACAAAAAAATAACTGTCTCATATCACATGATAAGAAATTATTTGCTATCATAAATTCAAATCATTAAAATAAAACAATGTCATAAGACCCTCTCTCTTCCCTCCAAAATAAATACGTCAAATTTATCTCAGAAGCTACTTTTCCTAAGTGTCCTATTTTCCTTCCACATTATGTGGCAGCATTAGAATACCATTATGCTGTAGCAATGGATGTTTAAGAACACTTTTATAGCATTTAAATATTTTTTTCTTTTTACTAAAGATTTATTGTACATTCCAAAAAAACCCTGGAGCAAAACATTTGTTTTGGTTTGGGAAAGGAAAAGTGGAAAATATATTTCCTATATTTATCTCACTGTCAAACCCAAATTTGGACTCGGGCTTCAAAGGTACAAAAAACCAAAACAAAATGAAACAAGACTATATACACCCCTTGCTCCTGTCCTCCTCCTCCTTTCTCTATATTGATATAGCACTTGTGTCTCTAACAGCATGACCCTTTATTCTTTGAGTTAATTTTTTTCCTGCAAGTGGTTATATAGATAAAAATTTAATACCATGTTCTGAAATCTTTGACTTTCCCTTTCATATCTTCATTCTTTGCAATTTCTGTTGTGGGACCATATCTAACCTCCACATTCTTTTAACAGAAGAGTGTATAAAATAATTAATATGTGCATAGTTAGTGGTAAAAACCCGGACAGGACACCTGGATAAATAATTCTGATTGTGAAGGAAGGTCTACTGACCCACCTATAATTCACCCTGCACCCTGGCAAAGACAAAGGTGTTTAAACAGAGACTGAAATTAGATAAAACTGGTCTTGGAATCCAAGTTAGAACACTAAATCTTTAAAAGGTGGTTATTAGTGATTGTGAAAAAGTCCTTTTTACTTTAATAACTTTTTCTTAAAGGCTGTTGCCTGTATCACCAGTCTATAGAGGGCTGACAAATACTGGTTAAGAATAGTGAATTCTTCGTATCCACTAGTAACATAATAAACTAAGTAACTAATTGAGTAAAACTGGTGACAATTTTCCAATAGAATGTTTTTCTGATACAAGTTCATGTATTTCAAATTAATTATTCCTTTTTTTCCCCCCTCCATTTTGATTTGAAAGACCAATAGATATCAAAACCTCAGACCAGTCTGTGTATGTCACTAAACTTAAAAGTTTAAGAGAAATATGGAAGACAAGGTTGTCTTTTGAGCAGCCAGGATTGATTTAATTGCCCAAACATGGGAACTTAGTGTAAATGCAAGAGCCTCCCACTGCCATTTTGGAAGGTTGTTAGTCTCCTGTAGACCTTTGCCATATTTGCTAGCCCAATGCAAATGCCTCAGCTACTCAGGGGTATCTAAAGGAACACTAGGAAACACTTCTGAACAGTTGAATCTTACCTCAAACAATGCCAACAAACTGGAGTTAAACAAGTGGAAGAAAGATCAAATAGAAGGACTTGATCTCAGAGAAGTTACACACTTTTCACTCTGCAAAACCAATAACCATGTTGGGAAAGTTATCTCATTCAATTTATGTTGACTAATGGTACAGCCAATAGGCAAATATTTTTCTCACGCTTGTAACTCCATGTTTTGTCTTCGATTACCTTTTATGTTGTTTCTAACAGCATTGTTGCATGAGTAGTTCACTGCAAATACCCTCTAAGGGGAAAAAACAAGTCATTCTGAAAAAGAGTTGTTCTCTTTGGACTAACTTTAACTGATGTAAACTAACTGACAGTATCTTCCATTTATCACCAGGTCAGAGCATGCACATAAGTCGTTACTATGCAGTAGCTCATGCATTGCAAATTAACACCTCTGCTTAAATATCAGTAATTTATTCACACGCTCATTCCCTTACTCTCAGCCAGAGAATTGCATCAGACTGCAGCAGCCATAGAAAGCAAAAATAATTTACAAGCTAGCCAACTTCATATACATGATTTACAATATTTTTAAATAATCCTTTGACACCCAAGTCCTCAGTATTTACAAACAAAAATTATATACTGCTAAAGAGATTATTAAGAATAAAATCCACTAGTATTTGAACCATTCCACCATCATTCAGCTTTCTATGCACAAAATATGTATTGGGGAACTGTAGTAACTACACAAGCTTGTGTACTAATATTGCATATGGAGTCTAGCTAAAATGGAACAAAGCCACCTTTTGGTAAGAATTCTGTATTAAGTACTCACATCTGCAAACTAGCAACAATGGCATTTTAACATATGCAATTTATTCTATCCTCTGAATTCAGCCAGTGGCTCTTTAGCCGACAGACACCAGTATGAAGCCATGGCTTTGTTTCCAGTAAATTCATCTGTCTCAGAGAGCAAAGGAGAAAGTAGCATCGGGATTATACATGAGAACCAATTATGGAAACTTAGCTGGGTTGACCAAGAAGAGAAGAATAGCCCAGACATATGGGACGATGGAGGAAAAGGCACAGATTCTCCTGTAGGAGCATGGGACTGCCAGCACGGCTAGGCATAAGCAACCAGCTGAGAGCAAGAAACAAGTCTGAGAATGAAGGGCAGAATGAGATGGGTAGGAGGAAAAAGCCTCATAACACTGGGTTGAAAATTAAGGGATTTGATTTGTTTTAAAAGGAAACTATATTCCAGCTCTTAGAGTCAAGGAAGAAGGTAGTAGAGAGTATCAGGCTAGAAAAATGAAGTTAGGAGTATGTTTCACAGATTTCAAGGTTGTGCTCTGTCCTTCAAAGAATCCAGAAAAGAGAAGCTTATAGTGCAAAATACTAAAAATATTTCTAGATACTAACACAGCAATGCAGAGCACATTAACATACAGCTTCGTAGGGAATGGTATATAAATTAGGACTATTTGCAAAGGACTGGAAATAATAAGCTCATATAGAATGATAAATGTGTGTTATTAATGTTCTGTTGTCTTAATTGCAAGGCTTTTGTTCTCTATTACAGAATGAGAATATTCCCTGCAAAACAATTATTCTCCTGATTGTTGGTTAGATTAGCATTTGCCACAGGGCTTTATGCTTCACAAAATATTTTTGCTTGCATAAAGAAACCATGAAAGGCAGACAGAGAGCAAACAGCAAAGTCAAAGAAAACAGATCACGTTTCTGCTTTTATTATATAGATGGTCATAGATGCATGGGAGTGCTTCCCACATAAGGAAGAAGTGAACAGAGCTCACGTGCTCTTTTCAGCACTTGAAGCATGGGTATTTTGTGTGCCATTCCAGAAAAAAAAAAAGACATTTTAAGTAAACCAAATATGGAGGCATTTTATTTGAGCCTTACCCTTAGTTTCTAACATCTTTTGACCAAACCTGACATCTTATTTGTTCACACACTGCCTACTGATAGTGTAATATAAGCATCATGGAACATAAAATATGAGTAAACGTTTCTTTAAAGCTGCTTATGACTCAGCAGGTCACTGTTTTCCAATCACCATTATGAGTCAGAACTAAGTTAGTGAAATGGTGTTAGAAAGTACAAGACATAATCTTTCATCTGCAATGCAAGAATCACAGTCCTGACTCTTCTTGCAATTAAAAATGCCCAGGCTGTTTTTGTAATCGGAACATGCCCCAGCCAAACTCCTGGTCTGGCACACTCTGCCTATCTCAACTCGTTCCTGCAGTTTCATTTGGATGTGGAAATCTGTGTGTTCTGTCCTGAACAGAGCGGCGTGGCTGCGTGCGGCTAAGTGGCTGCTGTCTTGACTAACAGTCATAAGCTGCTTTGAGATACTTTCATGAAAGGGACAACAGAAATACAAGGGACAGGTACCCAACTCATACAGGGAAGAACCAGATCAGAACATGCACAGCACTAAAGGAGATGTAGAGGCAGGTTGAGAAAACCACACAGGGATGTTTATACCAAGGCAACAAATGCAAATGAAATCTTCCAGCATTATTGCCAGTAACACCGAGGTTATGGTATGTGTGCATATCATGTCTTATTGCTGATTGAGATTATTGTTAGTGTTTATTCAATCAATATCAGCATGTCTGAGGGGACTGAAAAGGCACTAATAAGGACACACGCTGTTTAGGGTAAACACAGAGCTGATTACAGTGACACCCGCTTGATTTGGCAACTAAGTTTTAAGTGGACTCTTTTCAAGATGCTGGTAGTGGCATATACAATTCACCTGACAATGAGGGAAACAGGCAGTACCTTCCCCTGGGTTCTCCTTTAGTCTTATAACCACCATCCTGGGACACACCATGGGTCTGGCTCGGCTGCTGGCAGCCTCCCAAGCCACTGTAAGCATTGGAAATATCTAGCATATTATTTTTTTATAATATATATTACACACGAGGGAAGGGAATGGAGGTGCAAGCCAGGTAAGTCACCCAGATATTCCTCTCCTACTAGGTATTCCCAGGCTGCCAAGCTGTGCAGCCTAAGAGACTGAAGCCCAGCAAAGGATTTGACACAGACAGTATGTGCCACAGGACAACAAAGCACAGAGGTGCTCAGAAGTTGGCTCCAAGGGTATTAGTTGGATACCGAAAGTAAACTATTAGGGTAATCGTATTGCATACAGCACACGCTCTACTTCAGAATTTGCTCAGAAATCAGAACAGCACACCTGTTGTACAGTGCAGATATTCTTTGAGAATAAATATTCACATTGTTATTGTTTAAAAGATGAATGATTGTATAGGACCCCGAGAATGCCCTCACAGAAATAATCTGTTCAGACTACAAAGTTGTATATGTACATGCCATTTTAAGTGAGGGAAGAAACAATCTTGCCTCAATAGTTCTTACACTCTGACAGCAGCGTCAGCTACATCGCTTGGGATTTTGTCTAAAAAAGGACCTGAAGGCATAAAATTGAAATCAGGAAGAATTTTGGTACAGAAACCCAGAGCTGTGATCCTGAGTTGTGAACCTCAGCTGCCATTTGTATCCCGTTCGTTCGGCATTTTGTGGCTGTAAAGCTGACTGGAGACTAGCGAGTTCTGCTTTGGCACCCATACAGAATTCCCTGAGTTTTGACAGAGCTGAGCATCTTGGCTCTTAACCCAATCAGGCAAAAGGAGACTTGGCATTGCTGATTACAAAGAAAAGAGATTTTGGAGAATGAAATGCGTTTTTTCATTTGTTGCAATAGATGAATTCTAATAATTATCAGAGGTACAAAATGGCTCAACTGCTGCATTTAAGACTTTGGCTTTTCTATGCACATAATGGTACCAGACGATGGCTCTTATGCTAAAATAGCCCAGGATGACATTACATCTGTATTAAGATATATCCCTATCCACTTCCTGGAACACATTGGTACAATACACAAAATCTAGGTAAGTGTTTGTGCGTACATATATTTTTGCAGGCACAGGAAGTTACAAAGCAAACGAAAAACCGTTAGTCACAAAGGACTCAGACTTTGTCACTATTTTCTCACTCATCAGGAGCTCATTAGAGACAATTGTCTCCAGGTCTGATGGTGCTAAATATCTGCAGTTTCTGTGAAAGTCCAGCGCAGCTGAGAACGCCTGGCAATTTAGCAAATTATATCACAGGAGTTTCAGATTGGATGTCAATGGAATAATATTGGGAAAATTGACATTTGATGTTTCCTTAGAACTTTCTCCCAGGGAAGTATCTCTTGTTTGACTCTGAATTCTGTAGACAAACGTAAAAGTAAACAAAGAACAATAAATCACATTGTCATCATCCATGGGCAAGTCTGGAAGCTAATACCTCATGCTCCTTTTGAAGTCAATAAACAAAATATATTCACTTTAACAGTGCAAGAGAGTTATTAAAAAAGAAAACAAAACCACTACACAAAAAGATTATTTAATTTAGCTGTTCTTCTCCGAGATGTAACAGCCAGCTGAACAGGATTCTGTAAGTGTGCATACAGTCGAACACTGAAAAGCAGCTACTGAGGTCTTTGACAAGGCATACGAGTATCTTGACGTAAACAAGTCCTATTGCCATAAAGAAAAACTGCACATCGTACGGCACCACTTCCCCTCAACCTCTGCCTTCCTGGAAATCAACCCTTCTGAGGGAGACGCCCTAGAAAAAAGGGTGTGAACAACATGATTTGAGCAAGAGCTGTTATATTTCTTTCTCCTTCAAGCTTTTTCACATATACACCCTCACAC
The DNA here is from genome assembly GCF_000687285.1 of Phaethon lepturus. NCBI lineage: Eukaryota > Metazoa > Chordata > Aves > Phaethontiformes > Phaethontidae > Phaethon > Phaethon lepturus. The sequence goes on along the minus strand of NW_010523879.1, from coordinate 244,126 downwards.
TGCGGGGAATGTTAAACAGTACCATAGACTAAATGTCATTCCTTGATTAACCACACTGGCTGAATAAAGCCAGGAAGGATTGCTCTCTCAAAAGCAGCAAAGGGGAGGGAGCAATCAAAAGTTCTTCCAAATCCAGCTAAGAACCTGAGAAGGCAGCAGGCTCAAGTGATTCCTGCTCAACCTGCACCGGAGGAATTCTGCAGGTTCTAAGGAGCAAAAGGATTCTTCCCTCCCAGGTGTCTGGCTGCGTACATAGAGATACGCACAGTCTGGCTCTACATATTAATATAAAATACAATATCTTCAAAGAGTTGCTTGATAAGCTACCAACATTTCAACAAAACAGTTGTAGAAAAAGTATGATTTAAAGTATTCCAAAGTCTTTAAAGATGGGTTTAGCTAATGAACAGAACTTTTACTCGTGTTTATGCATCAGTTATTATTTCTCTAACGTTCATTTAACCTCAGTGCTAGAAATGTATACTTTTTGTTGCGTAATAATTACTCCCAGGCTCACCAACAATAGTGAAGAATACCAGAAAATAGAAGATACACAAGTCCTTTTGAGGAAGAAAATATGGGTGATTTAACTGATGTGAAAGAAAGGCTGTGGCAGATATAAGGAGCAAAAGCCATTTACTTGTATTCTAGTCATATAATGCCAGAGCACGTGCATGACCTTTGTCATCTCCTTTCTTTCTCACAGGAGACAGATAACACACAGAGGTACATTTGTTTATTAGAAACGTAAAGTGTTATTTGAAAGGTACTCCCAGAGTCACATCCTTTAAAAAAAACCAAACATATGCCAGTAGACTCCAAATACTTGTTTTCTCTTTATTCTATGTACAAATGTAGGTGTCTAATGTATCAAATATGTAATAGGTAGTTTTATATTGCAATAACTAAAACTTTTATCTTGTTAATGTACTTTTTAACTGGAAGAAGCAATCGTGAGGCATGTATCACTAGGGCTATTTACTATTTGTTTTTGACAGTCCAACATTTCCAAGCATGTTTGGAAGGAATATTTGGACAGTGTATTCAACAGTTTTCGAGGTTGTCCTGATGTCATTTAGAGGCCCAAGCCAGAAGTGTTATTTCTAATAATTTAGGGCACTGTTCTCAAAATTGTCTTTTCTAACAGTTGTGCCTCATGCCTCTCTCACAATGCCCACGTGTACCTCGGCTTCCAACCTCTCTTAAAACTGTCTTTTCCAATCCTTAGCGCACCATCCAGTCCACTTTTGGTAGCCTCAAAAATACTTCTGCACCCCGAATACTTGCAACAGCACTCCGCTATTCACCTTTCCTCCTCTTTTCTCCATTGCCTACAGGTATATATTATATTATACACAGGACTACAGACAATGAAATAACTTCCTGGGGAAAAGAGTGCATAAGAGACAGAAGAGAAGGGAGAGGATGCACAGCAACTGGGTGACATTTCCCCTGGTGCCTTCGTTCTATTATGTCACAAGGGAGCCCGTGCAAATGACTGATTTATGGCAAAGCTATAAATTGCGCTATGTACCAAAGGCAGAGCTGCTTTCTCTTCGCAGTTCTCACATCTTTCCTACATTCTCACAATTTACCCAAAATGGTGTCAGAGTTGCTGGGACTCCTGGTTCTGGTTCCTCTGCTTACCTGCAGAGGCACTGCAGGCACTGAGGGGGCAGGAGTAAGGCAACGGCCAACTAGTTATCATTTTGGACTCTCAACTGAGAGTAGAAAATAAGTCAGGCAGAAGCAGTAAGAGCGATCAGCGATATGACTGAGAAGCCTTGATGCAGAAAGAGGGAAAGGAAGACTGAATTTGATACTATTAAGGATAAGAGGCTGGTGAGGAGACTGAAGAGAGGGCAGTGCTATATGAGCAACAGATAAAACAACCATAACTGCTGTATCTTGGTTAGAGGGCTTCATCTTGACTGCAATAAATCCTTTGGTTAAAATCCCACACAGAAAACCAGGTGCTTAAAAAAATTACTGAGAAAGTGCTATTAGAAATATCTGAACTTGCCGATTTGTACATGCAAACAAAATAGTTTCTTACAGGCCAAACTACAACATGTTGTTACAAAAATATCAAATTGGACTTCAGAATCTTGCAAATGGTGGAACTACCTCTGCAGAAAAAAATGGACCAAATCCTCAGTCTTCTCCCCTGTGAAAGGAAGACAAAGCTTATCTTGAGACTGGCATAATTTTCTTAAATCTCTGTAACCTCTAAAAGACTAGCAGCCATCCTCAAGAGGTCAACTCATCCAAACCACCACTGCCTTTTTCATGGGATGAGCTCAACCAACACATCAAATCCAAAATACAATGTAAAATATTCTGTCCTTTCACTGCCAAAGTCAAGATCATTTCTACCACGTTATATAAACCTTTTGATTAATATGCATAACTCCATCTTAAAGATTTAGAGATTTTTACTATTTTCATAAATTAAACTAGTTGTCTCCTCCCATTCCTAGTGTCCCTGTCCTACAATTGTGGTCCAACAGAAACAAGGTGTCACTCGTATTTCTGTGCACCAGAACAGAAACAGTTCCTGCTCATACAGCTTGGGATCCTCTCCTTCACAGCAACTCAGAAGAAATTCTGCTCCACTTGTCGCATCAATGGCAAGCCCAGCTTAAGGCATGACAATGAAAGTGAAAATCCCACCATTTTGGCTAGCACGAACAAAAGGAATGTTTTGAACATACCTGTTGAATTAATGTTTGTCTGTGCACACAGGCATATGAATACATGCATATATGTGTGTGTATATATGTAATCATATATATTTCACCCTCCCCAGCCTTTTCCTCTCCCACGTTCCTGCACACATATTCTTGGAAAGGAGAAAAACCTTCTGTGTATTTTTATTGGCCTGTCAATCTGCTACTTTTTTTTCTTCCATGACTGGAATGTCATGTAGCATGTCAGTCTTTCTGCTTTCCCCTTCACCGGAATTAAGCATCCTGCATGACTGCAGAGAAAGTTACCAGGGAAAAAACCAAGGCAATTTCTTTCCAACATTTAGATTCGATACAAGATGTGCCATTCACTGTGTATCTTAACAAATCACTAGAAGCTCTTTTTTCATTCAAACCTTTACTGTGGCTTGCATGACATCACAGCAGGAACCACACCAAGGGCTGAATATCCAAGATTATCAGTCAGTCTCAAAAGATTTATGTATTTTGAGAGACTAGGCATTGTTTCCAATGGACAAAGAGTCTACTAATTGCCTTTCCTGGTCAGTCACAGTATCAGGCCCCATCAACATGAGGAAACATCAGTACTTCGCTTCCACCTGCACATTCAGAAGAGCAGTCCCGTCACAGCACTCTTCTCTGCGATGTCTCAGACCAACATGCAGCCACACCCCACCATACTATGATAGGTCAGTGAAAGCTGATATTCATCAGTACCCTGAGCAAATATTCCAAAGGCAGGTGAAGAATGTAGTGGGCAATTAAAACACCAGTCAGTTCTCATCAGCTCACCTGTGAACCTGCAAGAAAAGCCTGGGAAACTTTAGAAAACCTGAAAGCAGTAAAAATTTTGGCAGCTCTTGGGACAGAAGAAGCCATGCTACAAGGAAGGTTATGGGAACTGCAGGACATAATGGAGTCAAATACTGGTGGATCAAAGTATCTGGAGATGAATCCAGATCAATCCTTCCCTCCCCTCACCATCTTTTTCAGTGGAACAATTCCAGCGTTTTGTGGGTTTTGGCTCTGTGAAGAAAGAGATCACTATCAAATCCAACAAAATTTAAATTTAACATCTCCCATCTTCTATACTCTATTAAAACACATATAGAGAAAAAGATACACAGAAAAAAACAAGAAGGATGCTCATCGACATGGGAATCAACAATCAAAACATCTGTGAACATGCTTAAATATGAATCTTTAAAATCTCTCTTTAAAACTGTCCCTTGAGGTTCTGGTGGCCACCAAAATGTTGCAGCCTGAAATTTAGGAGGCCAGGTTTGTCAGTACCTCTTTAAACAAATCAGCAGGCAATGCTTACAGTGATGCTGGTACAATGATATTCACTCGCCATTCAAAATTTTCTTCTTCCCTACCAGTTTTGCTTCCACCCCCTTTCCTCCTCTCCCTGCCCACTCCCAAAAGCATAATGGTTAAAATGGGTGAAAAAATACAGTAACTGAAAAAGTTCTTATAAACTAGGAACTGACATGACTATCTGTCTTTAAGTGTGAGCATTCATAGCTCTGTTTTAAAACCTATTCAAAGCTGGATAGCCTTTTGTGGGGACAAATGAGGCTGCTGCCAGTTTTTACCAAGTTATAAAATTTTCAGCATCACAATAAATTGTGAGACAAGGAGAAGAGAAATTCAATTTAATAAGGAACTCGTAACTTTTCATTGAAGGAGTGCTCAATTGTGGGACAAGGAAGAAAGAGTGAGAGGTACAGTGCGCATCAATATCTTATCCCTTTCTTTCTGGGTTGTCCTTGGAGGCTTGTCCATAATTTACTTTCCCAGGGGAAATTTAGCACAAGTGTAGCAATTTTTCCTTTCATCCTGCTGACAGGCTAAGCTAGCCTCAGAAAAAAGAGGGATTAAAAAAGAGAGAAAAAGGAAAGATCCATAGATATTATTTACACTGCAGATCATGTATTATTTTTACCTTCAGATGTTCATATTTTGATAGTAGTACTAACTGCACACACACACACGAACACACACCGGGGCAGCATGATCAATGGTAGGGGTCAATAATCCCATTTCAGAAGCAGTCCTACTGCAGACAGAAATGAAACAGAGTAAAGTCTAAAGTAATGAAATGTGACAGAGTCACATTCACTGCCATCCTCCAAATATGGAGAGAAATACATTTCTACATGAGGAAATCCTAACTGGCAAGTCAGATCTAGTCATATAATAAACAAGGCTACACGTAAGTAATGGATGACTCTTATACTTAGGATTTGCCTTCTTCAATTAACTATAATATGATCTCACAAAGTCTGATTTTTTGGTAGAGTATGAATGATTAACCTTCAGCTTTCCCTGTAAGCAAATGACCTATCTCATTATTTCACAATATTAATCAAATCTTTTATTCCCTCTTTATATTTGTTGTATTGCCAGTGGTATTATAGCTACTTCAATTGGTTAAATCAAGAAATGATCTATAAACAATCACAATGCATTTAGTATCATAATTGTCAATGCATATCATTATATTGGACAGGGCTGGTGACAGCTAGCAAAACTGTCTTTGATCTATGAGCAATCATAGACCTCTGTGAAGCTGCCCTTCATTCAACATAAACGTCAAGAGCAATAGTACCGCATTGTGAAGTGTGATCACCGAAACAATAGAAGCCACCGTCCAAAGCACTGATCAGATTCAAACGCTAGGAATAAGCTGAGCTCCCTGGGCATAGGTGTTTTCCTGTGGCAAGCTGCAGATATAAGTGTAAGGTCATTCATTTGGTGGAGCTTTGCATGTCTATATTAAAGACGCTTAAAGGAACAGGAAAACCAGCAGAGCAGACATTAAGAAAATACGCTCCTGAAAGGAAGCTGCATATATAGGTGTCTTTTTCTAGTCCTCTCTTTTGTTTTGGTTATGGATAAGAGGAAGATTTTGTGTATAACTATATTAGTCATTTACTCATCCTGATCCAGCCTTTCTGTCCTACCTTTTCCCCACTTCTGCTTCTGGAAAGTTAATTTCCATTTCTATAAAACTAAAAATCTCAGTACAGTCAAGAAATGCAACTGATTTCTGCAGAAATAATTTCATGAAGCTTTTGACTTGCTTCAAAATATCACTAGGATTTAAAAACTGGTAATTACATAAACTCAATAAAGTATATGTTCTATGCATGAAGAGCTAATTAAAGAAAATCCTCCAGAACAAGTAATTAAATAATTAACATGTAATGCAGATGTTTTTGATGAAATCCACAAAAACAGGTATCACCTTAACACTGCCCAATCTTTTAACTGAGGATCTGGAAGAAAAGGTGGATGTACTACAGCTGTCATCTATGGATGAGACAGACAGCTGGAAAGTTGAATGACGATGAGGGGCAGGTTAATCAGAGAAACTGGGTCAGTATGTTATTTGGGCCAGTTCAAACTCTGTGTAAGTTAGATGAAAGGAATTATGAAATTATATATTTATAAATTGTACACCTACAGAACAAGGACCGGTATAGCAGTAGAAAGGAACTGCTCATCTGGGAGGGATGAAAGTAAAAAATCCAAATGAGTATGTATAAGATGAGATGCAAACATCAAGAGATATGAAGGGTAATAAAAACCCCTTTACAGATACTTCAGTAAGAGGGTTATCAAGGAAAAGGCTAGTCCACTCCTTAAAAAAGGAGTGGAACATGATGGATGATGCCAAAAAGACTAATGAATATCTTTTTTTTTCACCTCAGTCTTTATTACAAGGTCAATTGCAATCACGTAGCTATCACAATTAATATCGCTGACAAAGGCCCAGACCTGAGCCTCAAATAGAGAAGGTACAATATTCAGAGTGCTTATGTAAAGTGGATGTTTTTAAACGGGCTGAGTCTAATGAACTTCATCCAACAGTACTTAAAGAGCTAACTAAGAATCTCAAAGTCATTAGAGCTTACCTTTTAGAACTTAAAAAGGACAATGGAGAAACTGGAAGACCAAAAAATGGCAGGTGTAAAGTCTATCTTTAAAATGGATTTAAAAAAATAAAAGAAAGCCTAACAACTGTAAGCCAATCGGCTTATCTTCAATTCGTGGAAAAATACTGAAACAAATAGCCAAAGTATCTGTAAGCGCCTGGAAGGTAATAAGCACATGTATAACATCCAACATGGATTTGTCAAGAACAATCATGTCAAAGCAATCTAATTTTCTGTGCTGATAGGGTAACAGGCCTTGTGGACAGAGGAAAAGCATCAGATGTCATGTGTACTTAGGACTACTTTTGATCCTCTTTCACATAATAATCTTCTAAGCAAACCATGGAAGCATGATTCAGACGAAAAAAGTACAAAGTGGGTGCAATATTGATTCAGAAAATCATACTCAGGGAGTAGTTAGCAATACTCAATATTCCTATCAACATGAAAAGATATCTCAAAGTGAGAATCTGTACAAGACTCTCATAGGTCTGGTAGCATTTAGTATTTTGATTAATGACCTAGAAAATAGCATTACAATCATACTTGCCGTGATAATATCCTCCTTGGAAGCATTATAATTGGGTTGGACAAGAGACCGGAATCCAGAATAACTTTGGTAAATTTAAAGATCTGATTTGGAAACCATAGTGCTTGTTCAGCACAGATAAATGCAAAGTACTGTGTTTAGCCAAGAATAATTAACTGCTTGGGATAGAGAACCACTGACTTGGTAGCCTTTTCGTAGAAAATGAGAAGTTGTTGTGGATCATAAGCTGGATAATCAATCAACAATATCATGCTGCTCCAGAAAAGACAAATGTCCTACTGCAATTCATAAATTAGGTATAGCTTGCAAGTCACAGAAGGATCCTTCTACTCCAGACTGGTAAATCTGCAGCTGCATTACTTCACCCAGTCTGAGAAACTGCAGCTCCAAAAAATGAGGACCAACTGGTGGTAATCCAGAAGAAATTTATAGTCTAGAAAATATCACTCTAAGTAAGAAAAAGGGTTGTTAAAGAAGAAAAAGAAATATGGATATAAGTAAAAGGTTGCAGGGAGTGGGAGTGGGGAGAATCACAAAACGACCAAACTGCT
>NW_010523879.1:171221-236342 GCF_000687285.1 Phaethon lepturus | reverse complement strand
GGAAAGAGATAAATGACTTAAAGAGAAGCCAGGAAGGTAAAGGCTAGATTTTAGGGAAAAAAAGTCAAGTAGTAGGAAGTAGTAAAATGTGGAGAAAACATGTTGCCTGTTGAAGTTCTGGAATACTCCTGAAAAAACCTGCCAGAAATAATACAGAAATCTGTCCAGAATAAGTGCTGATCCTGCCACGCAGAGAGGGTAAACAAGGTTACCCAAAGGTCCTTCCCACTCTTGTGATTCCGTGAGCCCCACTGAAAAGTCCCACAAATGAGGTCCTTTTACATGCTGTTCAAGGAGCAGTAAATAGGATTTAATACCTCATTTTTCCAAATACAGTATTTGTAAAGCTGAATAAAATGATGGTGATCTAGAACCTATATTTTTAATAAGATGTTGAGAAATTGAAATAGGTGCAGCAAGAAGTCACAGAAAGTACTTGAGGGCTGAATAAAATATCTTGAAGTGAGAATCAAGTACTACAATCTGTTACATTCTCATAAACTTCCCTTCCCTGCCCCCACATCGAAAGAAATTATTTCTTAATCTTGTAGTAAAAAATTAGCTTCCAGAGGAAAACAAATGAATATATAATCCAAGATTAATTCAACTAAAAAAATTAGATTTATGTTTTTAACAGTGAGACTGATCAGACCCTGGAACTAATTACCAAAGGAAGCAGTAGGTACTCTGTTTCCTGATGCCTTGAAATCAAGACTGGATGCCTTCCCAAAAGACAGGTTTCAGTCATACATAGGTTAAAAGTTCAACACAAGGCAATACAGGTTTAATTTAACAATCTGTGATGTCCTAGAGGGCTGCCAAAACTGTTTAAAGTCCAGAAATTAATTTAAAGTGAGCTTGATCTTCTTTTCCTCTGAACAGGAGGGCCTGTACACCCATAGACTGATATAATTATTGTAACCTGAAAGTACTGGTACTGTCTCCACTACACATGGTCTTTTCATACACTGGGGACTCTTCTTCCATAGTTCTATGAACTCAGAAATATCCTCTCCCACCAGAACAATGAGAAATAATAAAATAACATTAAAAAAACACATCACCCCAAAAAACCCCAAAACTTACTTTGATTAAAACAACAGAAGATGAAAAGTTCTAGAAATCTAGATTGGTAGTTTGAAGGTATGTTTCTTCTCTTAAGAACTTTAAGAGTGTGCTATTTAATGTGTTATTTAGTCTGTAAAAATTCTGCCTGCTTTAAGAGCAAAAGGATTAATGGTTTCAAATTCCAGTGTGTTGACCTTTATTCAACATTAAAATGCTTATTTGAGCATTCTGCCATGGTACCAGTAAGCCTCTCTCTAATGAAAACTGTAAGGGAAAGAAAGTTTAACTCCCATATGTCCACAAATAAAATTATTTTGTATTAGAAGGTTTAGGAGATTTTTTCTGCATGCACACAAAGTTAACATTGATGCAGAGAGCATTAAAACCACGGAGTATACATGCTATTACTCTGGCTACAGGTTGAATGTTCATTAAAGCAATATTAATGAAAATGATGAAGAACAAAGATGTTTAAGCGCTCCTGTTCCCGTGTTACTGCCCTGAATGACAGTTATGACACCAAACAATTTTAAGCACAGTAGAACAAAAGTAAATGATACTAGTTACTTCTGAAATAAATTACAGAAATCTGCTTCCAAATACCGAAAGCTTGATGAAATCCGAAGTACCTATTTGCTTAGCAGGGTACATGGTCTGCTAAGACAGCAAATCAAAGTAGGGAATAAGTGGGCAAGATTGATTTTGGGTGATGCTGAATAGTAGAAAGGGTAAGTTGTAAACACTTTGGCTGACACAGCAGAAGGAGCTGGGGGAGAATTTAAAGGCAATAAAGTGTCTGCTGTTGCAGACCTTGAGGGCACTTTCTGAACCTAGACAAGGAAGTGTCTGTACAGACAGACAGAGACTGGAAAAACCTTGATCACACTGAATCTTTACTACTCTGATATTGATTAAAATAAGAACTATGCAAAAAAATAGGCAGGGGAACATTTTTCTCAAGGTAGATTTCCATTCTTCCCTCCTTAGCTGAACAAGCTGGACGATCAAATGCAATCCTGAACACAGAGATGCCACATACAAGACTGAAGATAATTCTCAGCCCAGATTTTGTGGTAACGGTCCTCTGACAAGTTATTTTCCTGCATAAAAGAATCCAAGCCAATCTTTTATGTGTCGAAAATTTTCTCGGACAAAGGCAGTTGTTACAACAGCTTGTTTCATAGAAAAGTTGCTCAGAACCTAAAGAGCTAAAATAATTTCCCTAAAGGAAAAAAGTAATCAATAGTTTACCTGAAGAGAGAGTTTTGAGCTATCACATTTTAAAATGTAACAATCATTTAGCCAAGAATTACAAAATGTGTCATAACTAAAGTTAGTTATGACAAAGAAATTAAGTATAGGACAAGTAAGGAAGAACAGAATCTGCAGGAATATGAAAGCTTAAGAAGATGGGAATAATAAACAGGAAAATCAATTTATTGCGTGATAGATGGTCATATGCAAAATAACAGGAGCAAGAAACCCCTAACTGTGAAGGGTGTGGCTGTGAAGGGAACCACACCGTTATGCATCGGAGTGAATATTTCATCATTCTAATTCCAACTTCCCGTGCAAATATTAACAGAAGCACATAAAAAAATCCTCAAACATGTCAGTGATTTCCTAAAAATACATGCAACAACTCTAGAACTGCAAATACAATTCAAAATTTCTGACTCTCTTAGAAGTTTAGCTTCACCATCTAACCACTAACCCACAATAACTTCAGGCACACAGTAAACCAGAACGGAGAAGGCAGATTTATTTTTGTCTCTTAAACAACTTTAAATTAACTTAATTTACAGAAAGAGGCATTGAAACAATTTATACTAATACTTAAAAAAAGACTTTGAAAGTGTTAACATGACATAAATCTGCCACTGTATGTGTATGAGTCTCTGGTGACTCTAAAGAAATGTATAGGTGGTTTGGCTTACTCAGCAGTGCTCCAAAAAACTCTAGGAATCATTCTGGGTAGAATACGCATTTCAAAAAATAAGCTAAAAAAATCAATTCAAGACAGAAACAAGGCCCTAAAATTTCTCCAGCTCTGAAATACAAGCACATTATCTTAGCCTAAGTCCTTTTTCACTTACATAGACTGTACAATAATGAAACACAATCAGCTTTAACTGAGCTCTCTAAATTTATATAGGTAGAAACGATAGCACCGCATCCATCATCGCCTTTTGCAAGGAATTTGCTGCCAGGACAACGCCTGGTGGATACCTCCAGGGTGCCGCCTTGCAGCACAAGCGGCGTACCGATTGTTGCCAATCTGTACAATAATTGACTCTTATTTCTGCCACAAATATAGCATCTCAAATACAAACGTTAACGTATACTGAATCAAAACATCATTTGCTATATCTCATCGTCTGTCCTATTCCAAATTTTATGCCATGCAGACAAAACTAGTCTAAATTTAACTCCAGGGCCTATGTGCAGTATGCTGGGCTTGTGAAATGAAATGGGCAAAGTGGTAAAGCGTGCTTCTGCTTTTGCTGATTCTCAGCATAAATGTTTCCTCCTCTCTTATCAGTTGCCTGAACACCAGCATGCTACGATCAACTTCCTGCTAGTTAGTTAAGATTCTTGCTTGCTTGCCTTTCTTCTCTAAATACAGCACTCTCATGGGGCTATTGATCAGCGACAAAAAAAAAAAAGCCTGGATGAAACCCCTTTTTCTTTTCTTTTTCTTATTGATATTTTTTTAAAAGGTCCTTTCATCTCCTCCTCTACCAGGAAAGCATCGCTTGATGGAAATATAGGAATAAGGACTCTAAAGCTGTTAACACCAAACTACCTAGAAATGGAAAATGTCCCGCTAGAATTCAGTCTCCTGCGTTTCGGTGAGGCAGCACACACATGCTCCAATTACTTTTTCAGTTACAACATCAGTAACTCAAGGAAATTCTGTTCCAGTCAATAGTGCTTCCACAGATTTTATGCCGTTGGGGATAAGGGCAGAATTTGACCCACTTTTTTTTGGTCATAAGAAACCATGGATGTTAGGTAGCACATCAAAATATTAAATATATTTTTATAGTTTAAGATTTATAGCCTCACATTTCCCCTGAAGTCTCTATTTTCAAGCAGCTTATACTATTATCAAAAGGGGTTAATTTTAGCAGACCTTTTGAAAACCATTTTGCACTTCTCTGGTCATCCCTCCGAACACAGCAGTACCAATGGTAGCTGGAAACAGAGCAATGTATATTTAGCCTGCAGTGTTATATAACCTGTCTGTTAACAAATGCAAGACACAAAGTAAAGTCATGTAACCCAATTGAAACAGTTCGTACTGGAGGTTGATTTCCCTTGGGAACTGAAACATCAAGTAAGAAACTGAACCAGTTAAATATAACCTTTATAAAGGGCAAAAGAATTCAAAGGTAATCAAGGATTTTTTTTGCCTCAGAAGGGCATTTATAATTATATTCCACTTTTATTTATAACAAGCCTTTTAATGTTGGTACTACAAAAGAACTCCACAGAAAACCAGCCTTGCTTTATATAACAGGATTCAATCTACACATGGTTTTTATATGCAAAACATCTGCTACACAAGCTATACACTGACAAAGGCACATTTCCCTTAAGAAACAAGGAATATATTTCCAAAGTGGTTCATGAGGGTTTAGCCACTAGCACTGTGTGAGTCTCAAGAATAAATCCTTAACTTTTGCTTTGAGAAAGTAATGGCAAATGACTACATATGATCCTACACTGTGTAGGATTCTACACTAGAATCTAGTGTTTAATTTCCTTTATTATCCTACAACACACTTAACATTTTGCTTTAATCTACTAGTTCCTGAGGAGACATAAACGGACCAGTTCCTAAACTGATCTTTTCAGCTTCCTTGCCATTGGTTAAGCAGGTACGAATTAAGAAGTAGAAATGATGGGGATTAGCTAAAAACTCATGAACTCAGAACCACATTTCAAAATTCAGGCACCAGAGTGACCAGGTGGTTTGTGATTAATCATTGAAGATCCTAAGTTGTGTGTTCGTGTTGTGTAAGGACACAGCATGCTGTGTTAGGAAAACAACAGTGGGAATTTCAGAGTGGGTCCTAGAGGTGCACAAAGCCAGCGAGAAGGAACTCTACAACAAGGGGGCAGGATAGATTTGGGTGGGCCAAGTTCTCTCACGAAAGGTCTGCTGGATGCAGTAGAAATTCATGATACAGAAAACTGACTGCGTATGCTTCTGTCTTCTACACGTCTAGCAGATACTCACACAATGTCATATTGTAGTCTGTTGTCCTTGAACAATGAAAAAATTCTAAAGGAGTCATCACACAGCCAGAGATGCTCTCAAATTATGCTGTGCAGATTAAAAACAAGCAGGATTTTCCTAGGATGATATTAATTATTGATCTAGCCCATTGCTCATGTTGTCCAAATACTTGTAAGCATTAGTATACAGAAACATCTGTACAAAACTGCCCTACTAAATATGTTCCATGAAGGAAAAAAAAAGATAATTTAATCTCAGAATTAAATGAGAGTTGTTCTGTTTGAATAGCATCAAGCATGCAGAATCCCAGTGTGGATTCTAAGGTAGGTACCTGCTCATACTCTCAGCAGAGAAACTCTGCATACATGCAAGTTCCAGAGAGAGGTGACAGCTATTTCTTACCCACAACAAGCAATCTGTTGATACACTAAGAAAAAATTATTAGGAGATGTTTTAGTCAAAATGCTGTAGGTTATTAATCACAGCTTTGTGGTTTCTGACAGGATGTTTTGATAAAATAAATCTATTTTAAGTGACTGTATTAAAATAGTAACCCATTTTTGAAGGGCTTTTAAGATGTTTTTAAGAAGTTTCAGATCAAAGACTCAGTTAATGTAACCTCCATGCATTAAATATTTAGTACTTATTCAGTCACTTGAGCACTCAGGCATCTTGACATTGTAAAAGGGGGAGAGGGAAATTGAGTTTAAGTCAGTTTTGCACAGTGGGATTTTTCAGTTTTTATGTTAAAATCCCAGGCATGTAATTTTAATACAAAGGAGTCAATTCTTTTACAAGAGTATATGCACCACCCATTAAAAGAATTCTTGATTCACCTGCATAGATAGGAGAATAAATCCTCTATAGACTCATTTTGGTAGAGACTGTTGTGCTGTGATTAACGTCATGATTGAACATTATTCTGTCTCTGAGCTCTCTGATGGACGAAACCAAATGCATACACTTCTCTTTCCAGAACAGCTAGGCACCTGCAAGGAGCACGGAAATTTAAAAATGGCAGCTACATTTAAGCAAGGGGTTTTTTAGCTATTTGGATTAAGTGACTCTAAGACATTTCCCCTTTCTGGCATCCCTGAATTCCAATAGTTGTTTTACTGTTTCATTTCTTCCAAAGGACATGCTCAGAGGTCTTCAATACAGATTAGGATGAGGAAAAAATAATCTTCTTTTGGGTTTTATTAAAATAGATGCCTTAAATTAATGAACTGCAAATTATTAGGGGCTGGATATCCATTCAGGAAATGTAACACTATATATAAATTCTAGAAGTTCTCGAGTATGACCTTTCTTGGGAAAGTTCACTGAGTGTAGTAGGAACTTGCCAATGACTTCAAGCAGAATGAAGAAACTCCTAAACTCATTTCTTGGCTCACTTGCAGAGGATTATAGACATTAAAACATTAAAAATTTCATTTAAAACTATTGTCATGAACTATCACTCAGAATCAAGATTTCAATCCTGTTAACACAAACATGGTCACATTCAAGTTCTTTGATACGGACAGTTGCTCTAAGGCTCTTGTATTTCAGGGTCATTCATAATCTATAAAGAAAAGGAATAACCTTAGCTCCAACATTACCAATATATTGGAGGAAAAAAACCCCAAACAGTTCTACATATCTTTCATTCATCACAGACAGTTTCCCAAGACTTACAGTGGGATTGAAGATGATTTGACCCTAATTTGAAGTTCAGAAAGCTAAGACTGATCTCTGAAGTAATGGTAGCAATACATATTCCCAAATCTGGTAAGCATCATTATTACGTGACCCTATTTGTCAAAAGTGTCTTCTGAATGCTAAGCAAGCACAAAGGCTATATGTCATCATGGGCTCGGCCGTGACACTGAAAGACAAACAGCTACTGAAAACATCTACATGTATCTTACGGTAACTGGATGATCTCATCTATTTTTCTCTAAGACATACGTCCAGTTTTATCCCTGCTTTTACTCCTGCCCATGGCTCTGGAGCTTGTGTTTTTTCTGCTGTATTAAATTATGCGAACCCCAGGTGCAGGAAGGTGCACGGTGATTTTCAGGAAATAGTAATTTCTTTGAATATAACCTTAACAATTCTTATGTATGGTTGCTTCTGTATGCACACCACTATGAGAAACTCCCAAAGAGTAAATTAAACAAATGAATGTTTACTCTGCTGAAGAAGAAACTACATCAGAACTGTTCTATCCAAAGAAACCCAGAGCTGAAGCCAAATCCTAACCACATAATACACATAAAATACTCCAATAGGTTCCCCACTGATTTACCCAACAGATAGTCAGAATGTTTCTACGAGGTACTACTGAAGCAGTTTGTCTCTCTCAGGCTCTCAGGCTTTTTTTTTTATATTGTCAATAGCAGAGACCTGTATTGGAATCATGTAATGAAATAATAAAATAAGATGATACCTGAAGAATTTAGTTCCATAAAACTAGAAGTCTAAAGCCTTTCAAGAATCTTAGAAGTGAATGGTATTATCAAAACTAACAGGAAGCTTAGGAAAAGACAGGTAATTTAATAATTTGGTTAATTCTGTAACAACCCTGAGAAAACTTTTTGGATGTAATCTAGGAGAAACTTTTTGTAATGAAACACAGCACAGGAGAGGTCAGATATCAGATCTCCTTCCACCGCTGCCTCTGTAACAGACATTATACTCCAAAGGAAGGCAACTTTGATGGAGAGAGAGTAAAGAGAGTGTGACTAATGCTTCAGTGTAGGTGTCATGAGAAATGAAAGAAACAATGAGGCTAGTTTTGATAAGAGTGAAAAAACCTTAAAAGGCCTTTGACAAATTTTATAGAAACTGAGTGCAATATTATGAAATACTCAGTTTAACTGTGGCACTTTCAGATGCTTTATGGCTCTAAAAAAAAGAAAAAAGAAGGGAAAAAAAAAACAAAAAGGAGAGGAGAGGTGTTCCAGTATTAGCAATGATAAATAGTTTAAGTATTATTGATTGGAAGACAGGAAACATGAAAATTATCACATAATATATTTTTCCTTATAGATATTCATGCCATTCTAGTAGATTCCAGTTTATTGTTAGATAACATGTTTAAACCTGTAATGAATATGATCTTCTGAAATCAGGATACATCCACATGTAATGCATTAAGATGCAAAAGAAGAAGATTGCCATAAAACAGTTTTCTAATGTGTTAAAATGAGAGGAAAAAATACAGTAGACCTCTGAAAAGAAGAAATCTTAGCTATATATAATCTATTAACATGAGAATTGTTTTACTCTTTGGCATTCAGGATCGTTCGAGTAAACAACATACAATCAGCTTACTCGACTGTGACATGGCGAAGGTGTCTCCTAGAGAGATTTAACTCAGACTGTCTCTGGAACAAAAGCTGTAAAATCCATATTCATGTTGGCTGCAAACAGGGGTGCAGATGGGTATTCCCAGCATACAGAATATAGTATGTAGCTGCTGCGAGGAATTCTATCCATGATTGTTGTTGAAATACATCTGCCAGCATGGTATATCGCTAAGTGTGGTCAGGGAGATGTGATGATGTGTGATGAGTTCCTCAGGTTTACTATCATAACACATTGCTTTTATGCAGTAGACTCTGATCATTGCCCTATAATAATTATGGAGTATTTTTGAATCAAAGAAAGAAAATGTTCAAACACCTGTTATTTCTAGCAAATGTCTATGTAATAACAATTCCCAGAGAAGCTCAATGTTCTGAATTGTCTCTTTGTGCACAGGAGCTCCCTGTTCTGTTAAACACATCTCTCTGAAGTTTTCCAATAGCTTATGTAGTATGTGCTGCACATAGAGCAGATCTCAAATTATATTCAGCACCTTCTGAAACTAATCAAATAAGGTATCATTTAGTAGTTTATGGACGTTAATCACAGCCAGTCCACGATGTTTGTAAATCTCTTGTTATGATTCAGCATTATTGCAGGTAAAGTTAATCATTTGTGACAATATGAAACAAAAGAGAGCTTATCTAGATTTTTAAAAATATATGGACATAAAAAATGGTCACTCCTCTAGGTTATTTAGGAAAAGGGATTATGGAGCAACTATATGGTCACCAGTTGCAGGAGACAACTTCCTTCGCTTTCGGAGACAGTTTTCAGATGGAGCATGTCAGGAAATTTGTGTCGTTATTTGGAAATACATGAAATCAGGGTGGAAATAATTTCCAGATTCCAATTCTACCCAAAGTGTGCTTGGCTGGTACTGGAAATCTGGGAGATGGTTGGTAGGTATACAGGAACCATCAGTTTATTTTTCTTGGTACTTATCTGATGGTTCATACTGATGTTGGCAGTAGATGACAGGGGAGGTGGTTGTTCTCCAGGAGCTTCACAATCCATTCATTTTCCTTTTTTCTGATTTAACTTTCTAATGAGCACAGAGTGGCTTACTTATTTTGTAACATACATACATAAATTCATTGTAGTTCTGAAGAAAGCCCAGCTCTCTAAAAGAAAAATTTGTATTTACCTGTATTTCTCTGGGAAGATGAAAAATCTGAGATTTCAGAGACCGCAGTTATTCTACTTCATTATTGTCATAGCAACAAATGAACTTGAAGCACTGTATGCAACATCGACAGCCATTTGTAGTATAGCTCTAGCTACTAACTTGTTTGCGTTGATGGCCAGCATAAACTAGTCTCCGTACTCTTTGGAATTTAATTGATGAACTACAAACCAAATGGTTATAGTTAATAAAATTATATTTTGCCATCTGTGTCCAGTAATGAGAAAATCTGAATTAAAGGAATGAAAAAGAATGAAGTTTTCTGCCAAACAGATCAATGCATTCCACCTCTTTGTCAGCATTAAATTAGTTATCTGTTGCTGTGTATTTCTCTCATTGGTTGCCATGGCTAATGAGAATTTCAGACAAGATGGACATATAGGAATTCTGTTTGACCATGAGGAACATAATATCTCTTTCTTTGTCTTTCTACGAATCTGTGTAGTATGAGTCTACAATGTTGTTTGGTCTGAGTGCATCCAAGTGTCATTTATGGGAGGACAATTTTGTTCAGCTCTGCAGTGTTATTTGCTGTTACAAAATCTTATCTATTTCTATAAAAGAAATCTAGAGGATATGTGCAGTTTTATTCCTAAAGCTCTGAAGGATTTCAAAATCGGCTGGAGCTGAAGGCATATCTGGTGCTGCCACAGTATCTTGCAAGGATGATTACAGCAGCAGCAAAGTACACCTTTTTTTTCTTAGTTCACATTCTGAGCCTTTTTCTCTTGAAAGTGAGAATATATACTGTCTGGATTCTTCATAAAGATAAGGAGGCCACCACAATTAAAAAAAAAAAACCCACCAAAAAAACCCCAACCAAAACAAAAAAGAACCACCAAAAAACCAACCCAAAACCAAAACAACACCAAAAATTTTATAAGTTCTCTGGGACCCTACAATATCATTAATTCCTATAAAAAAAGATGGTCCTCATGCAGAAGATACCAAAGTACTATATGTTGGATAACTTTTATTGCCTAGAGGATGCCAAGGAACTAAACCGTTTCCTTAAGCTTTAGAGAGAAGGACAGACTACAGGGCAACATAGAGATTATGCGTTTCCACTCACTGTAAACAAAGAATATGCAATACTTTTGAGCACCCTGTTGGGAGTCGTAACGCTATTCTTGTTCTACCCATTACCTTTCAGATTTTGAAATATTCATTGCTTAGATTAATATCTATATCCAGGTCTAAGACAAATCTTGATGTGCCTTGCTGTATTGCCAAAATATCTCCTATTTTTCCAACACAGTACCATCCACCTCTGTTTTAGTCTTCATCTGTTAATCTATAAAGTGCCCTTAATCAGTCTTCTCTGACATTCCTATACCTTTTCCATCAGACATAACACCTTACCGGCCATTTTTTATTCTCAGGAGGCAAACAAGAAAAACAGACCTGAGGTCTTGAATCACATGAACTGTGCAAAATAGCAGATTCTGTTTCTAATTATTTCCTTGAACACTGTGGACCATGCTTTGAAGAGCTCAGGTGTCACAAAAAGGGCCTGGTTTCCAAAACATTAAACTTTTTTTTTGTGTATAACTATCAAAAGTTGGTCTTCAATTTTGTGTATCAGGACTTCTGAAAGAAGAAGTTTGTGTTTTCAACTTGTCAAAACCGTACGTGAAAACGTCATGCGAGTGCCCCAAAAAGCCAAACCGTGCGCCCTGTCCGTGGGCCTGACAGCGATCTGACCACTTGGTTCTGGAGTGACACCCCGTAGGAACCGACCCCGTTCGGTGTGGCTAACCGCGGAGAACGAATACCGAGGTCTTTACCACAGGCTGCTTCTAAATGATCCAGGTTTCTGCAATAATCTCCTTCCCTATAAAAGGTCACTACAGTCAGAAGAACGTTATAAACCTTAACACAGCGACATTTATGCAATATTTTGGAGCCTGTCACAGTAAAAGTTCTTTAAAAATCTGGATTCTCTTTAATGAGAGGCATAAGACTTTCCCTCATTCCATGCTGCAGAATAGTGCATCTTTCATAAATATGGAGAAGGCTAGTCAATATTTTAATTCCAAAGTTAGATTAAAAAAAGAAAACAAAACAAGCAAAACAAAAGACCCACACCTTTAACAATGTGCAGCTGTTACTAATGAACTAAGCTAATTAAAAATATCATGATGGATATTAATGCATTATTATAGTCCACTTTGATGCAAAAAATCTAAATGGAAAAGACAGATATGTATCATAAAATCCTGAAGTCTTTACATTTTGAGAAAGTAACAGTCCTTTTAAAATTTAACTAATTAAGATTAAGGGCAAAATTGAATACAATAATTTGGAAATTCAAAATAAATGGGAGAAAAATTATTTCTGAAACTGATTTTTTCTTTTGCATATATTTCTGAAAATTCTTGAAATGGACTGTATCTCTCCTTTGTCTTCCTCCATGTTACACATCTATTAGAACATCAGATAAGGTAGTTCAGAAAAACAAACACTTTCTATACAAAGGTATGTCCACAAGTCTAGGAAATTCTGAGGGAAAACTTTTCACTGTAGACCTACGGATGACTTTTTCATTGAAAATGTCATGTAACTGAGACCTTTTCAATCTGTGTTCATTTTCTCAGATTGTTCTCTGCTGCCACAGTATGGTGTTCAGATGCTGTTTGAAAACATGAAAAAGAGGATCTTTAACAGAGAATGCAGTTCTTTTTGTGTACCAATCTGATTGGTTGCCATGTAAGATCTCTTTTAAAGAGTATTAAAAAGGCTTTAAGCGGTATTTTATATTTCCTAAGAAGTGAAAAAAAAAGTTACCTACTGCTTTACATTAAGAAGCTCCTGTTTCCTCGTGTAATTTGTATGTTATTTTGTCTTCAAAACAAAATATTGCTTTCGGTATTTTTGGATAATAGCAACGCTTCAACAGGAGCTAGTATTTTCTAGAAATGCACTCTTTTTTTCAGTACTATTATGAACTTCTAGAATAAAATGTGTTTGAATGTAACATGATGTCTTAAAAAAAGGATGGCATTAGTCTCCCTTACATGTAAGCTTGATGTCCTTCATTACTCTGTTCTTTGATTCAAAAATACTTTCCTAACAGTGCAGAAAAGTAAGGTCCACTAAAACCACACTGCAATCAAGAACGGATCACAGGCTACATACAATATCTCCCAGCTATGCATTCTAGAAATCCATTAGGTTGCCATGAGCCTTAGTTCTTCTCTTCAACTACATATATTCAAATACTTGGGATCAGCAGTAAGGATGCACTTAGTCAGCTCAGGCCACCTGAACTACACTTCCTTGGTCTACATTATCTTACAATCTGCATCAAAATCTTTTCTTATTTCTTCCTTTTCTCATTCCTACGTGATATAAAGATATATCCCAAATTCCCTTCCAACATACAAGCTGAAGTCTTTATAGAGCCAGCTTTCAGTTTTCAAGGCTTAAGAACAACAGAGATAAAGTCATTCTGAACATGTGCATGGGAAGGACAAAGAACTCCAGGATTAGCATGGACCTCTTATGCAGAAGACCTCAAGCGCACACCTTACTCGTACACTACAAAAAGGACTGCTGAACAGTGGTGGGACTCTCTTTACGCACAGGCATTCAGCACATTTATAGAGAAGTGCAAAAAGGCTTGCAGAATACATTACTTGAACAAGCTTCTCCAACTAGATGTGGACGAACAATGAAATAGCAAAAAATGAGGTGACAGACAAATAAATGCTTCCTTAAATAAAATTTGAGACTTCTTTTCATTTGTTATTTCAGTATTTTCTACTACCATTACAAGAGGGAAGATGAATCTGAAGGGAGGGTGGAGGAAGGTAAGTAGAAACCTCAAACCCTGACTGAATGTGAGAAAAAATTGTGTTTATTTTTGAATGTTTTATTTGTTACATTATGTTTAAAATGGCTTACAGTCTACACACACGTCTTAAAAATCTTGTCTGGTGGGAATTTTGTAGTACTGCAAAGTTATTTGAAACCATATCTACCTCATTGTGAATTTACTTTATTCTTACACCACAAGGAGTGAATGAAGTCACTGGCCAAATCCATTGGCTACCAATGACTGGCAAGTAAATTCTTTCCATATCCTACAATCAGATCTTTAATTTACTGCTGAGCTTCAGTGGTGTCGGTATACTGTAGGTAAGGTGAAATGTTAGACAAGGAAACCCCTTATTCTTAAATAGCTTATTAAAACAAAAATTTAAAAATAAATTAATTTTAAGTCAACCAACAGCCAGATCCATTTACATTCATATAAGACTAAAAACATCATTACTCCTCTTCACTGTGTAAGAATTAAGTTTGGTTGGAAACACTGAAAATCTGGGTTTAAAGTCTGAGACTTTTTTTTTTTTTTTTTTCTTCTTGTAGTCATGTTATAGTGGTAGTACAAGATAACAGCAAAACATTAGGGCATCAGACCTTTATCTTGCAGTGTTGATTGTTCTGACCTCGGAGCTTAAAGGCAATTTTACACACATTTAACTTGATACCATGAATTGTGCCAGTGACTTCAACGGGACTGTTTAACATGCTTAAGTTTAAATCTATGCTTAAGTGTTTTGCTGGATCAGAGCCACAGTGCTCGGTTCACACCAATTATGTGAACAAGATTTTGCCTAAGGTATTTAGAGATTTTAATATATTATATTTACATTATATAGCTAGTATAAAGCTGAATCAATAAATAGTGCTTTAGTTAAATTAAAAGGCACAAATCCAAATCCTTTGGACTGAGCAGACTTCAAAATTTTTAGAGAAGCCTTCAATCCCAACGTCTCAGCCCTACAGGTAACGTGGGCCAGGCTAACCATCTTCTGGGTCTACAATCAAAGAATACAGATTAAAATACAACTCCATCCCCACAGATGCATTACACAGTTACCACTCAGGAGACTTAAATAGACACCAACTCAAACATAGTCAAAATCCCAGCAGAGCTGATGCAGTAATGTGCTACGGGGCAAATGTAGCTAATAGCTCCACATAGCACGATTTCCCCCCCATGCAAGTACATTCGGCAGCACTATCAACATGGTAATTGTTGCTTAATACTGTGCTACAAAAGAGGGAAAACAAATTTCTGGAACTGGAAGTGAAAGAAGAATGAATGTATTCTAGAGTTTTCACTGGTGTCTAAGATATGTCCATACATATCTTCAAAATATCTGCGTGTCCTTCAGGGCAGCTAGGTAAATTTTAAAACCATAAAAAGCTTTACACTGGTGTGTATACAGGACCTCAGACTTGCTTTTTTGATGGAATGATATTAATTGGTTGTACTATGTTATTTCCCAAGCACCAACCAAAAAAGATGCTCTAGTGAGCGCAGCACTAAACACAAAGTAAAACGGGTGCTCCCTGTCCCCAGAAGCTTAGGGTGCAGTAACTGAAGGCAGCTGCCCAGATCTGGGGGTTGAACTGACTGTGTAAACAAAAAGAGTTTGTTTCCTATTGGGATTACAGCTATCACACCGAGCTGTGTGGCACCCAACCAGGCAGTAGAAAGTGCTGAGGACAGGAATGAGTAAAATCTGCCTCTTACATGAAGTTTGGCACAGCCATGATACAAGGATTCAGACCCTGAAATGCCTTCCCGCACTTGGGCGTTAGTTCAGGTATGTCAGGACGACTGACTAGATCATTAATATTTTCTCTCCAGATTGAAGCCTAGACAAACCACATATTATGCCAGCTTTTCTGGAAATACAGGTGCACACATTAGAGGACGGAGCAAATAGCACAAAAGACGTAAGGACAGGGAAGACAGGTCATAGACCACAATATCAAGTTACCTGAAATGGCACTGAGGTGGGGATGTTGAGCACACAGAAGAGAACGTGACTACCTTGTGCAGTCCTGGTATTTAAGAGACCTAACAGCTATTTTGGATTTTCCCTTTGCAACTCAAAGAGATAAGGGGAATGAACGGGAAAGAACAAAGCAGAATAAGTAACATAAAAGCAGCAAACAAATTCTGCAACTTCTCTCATGTTAGCTTAGGAAAGTATAAACTAGAAGGAAAGAAAAGGGAAGGTTAGATTTGAGGCAAAGAAAGGGCAAGCCAGATGAAGGACAAGTGTGGAGTGAAGGTGAGATAAAGAGCCTGACATGGAAACAGAAGAGCTGTGAAGCAAAAGGCCAAACTGCACAGCTACAGAAAGTCCAGTGAAAACTTCAGAAAGGTCACTGACTTTCCAAAGGTTTCCCCATGTGACTAGAGGATGAAAGGGTGCAACTTGGGACCTATGCATGAAAACAGTTTGTATAGACTAATACCACCACGTATAATTCATTGACTGTCTTTCCTTTCAGGAGGTTTGCTTCTTAAGTGGATCATAACAGCTTTTCTGCAGGTGATTTCTTAACTCAATGGATTTGTTATGCTCAAAGCTTCTTTTTTGTGAGGGTCAAAGCATTTTTTGTTCCTAAAGTTTTTAATTGGACAAGAGCATTTATAAAATGTAAACTGAAAAATTGGTTGGAATATTGAAGATTTGAACCCTTCTTCCCAATTTAAGATTTTTACTCATAGTTAGATAAACAACAATTTATGCCAATCCTTCTAGAAATTATTTTACTATATGAAAAAGTGCTCTTTCTGGAATTTAAGTAATCACGAGCTTATACACTTAGTAACATTGCACAATATTAACTATAAATTATTATTTTATGGAGTTTGTTTTTTCTAAAACTATATACTGCTGCCAACTTAAACCCAAGCATTTATTGTTTTTACCAGGACCCATTGTATCTATCGTATAGACAAATGGCAACTTTCAACAGTAACATAGTTTCACCTATTTTCCTTGTCTATGATTCCCACAAGCCAGTTTACCTCCCAGAACTTCCTTTAAATTCTAACAAAGAAATTTTCCTTAAAACTGATGGCATGTTATAGTTCCCTGTTAATGTTCATGTTATTCATATAATATCCCTGGTAGCACACTGTGCTATTATATCCTATAAATCATGTTTTATTTTGGAAAGAACTGTTGGTGGTGATATTTTTAGGTCCAACTCTGCTTCTGCTGATATCCAACCCAGCTAAGAAAATAGCTGTAGGAACATTTAAAATCTCACGCACAGTTTTGGGTGACATTCACATGACGAATGCTACGGGAACAGCAGTACTGTAACTAGATACACCACTGAATAAGGAGAATGTACCCTGAACATACATGTAGGTGCACTTCTACATTCCAGAGAAATGAGACATTGGGTTTACCTTTTTTACGCATTGTTTCTGGGGCCTTTTTCAGGCAAAATAAATTGCCACAAATTGCATTTAGATGACATTTCAACCTAGTTGCAGTCAGGACCGTTGGAAAGTACAGAATCTGATACCAACATGATTTCAAAGGTATGATACGTTACACTGAAGTCTGTAACTTCTATTTTTTTCAAAGACAAAGAGTATACTTTTCTTTTACAGAACTGTTATTACATAACCTAATGCTGAACGCAGAAATGGAAAATTTAACCTCAGAAAAATTGTCTATTTTCTTTGCTTCACGCTTTAAAATGGTCATAACTGAGCAGTTAAAAACGGACCAGTAGATATCAGTAGAACTGATCAACTATTTTTACAGGGGTACCCAGTCATTTAGACGGCAAATAAGGGATATTTGATCAATGAACCAGCAATGTGACTTCTGCTGTGGCAGTCTCATAGTCTTAGGGCCTCACTCTGATCTCTCCGATACCAGCATAAATCAGGAGTAGCTTAGTAAATTAAAAGCACACACCAAAGTGATGTGGAGTCAGAATGAAGGACCTTGTGTTCCAATCTGTTTCACTCAGTATCTCATGTCTGACTTAAGAGATTGGCTCACTTACAGAGCGTTACATTAGACATATTGCCTTCTTGTTTTAAAATACGTATGTTTAATATTTAACAGAATTCCATATTCTAGTCTCTATGTGCTGTGGAAGTCCCATTGAGGCTTGTGGTTTGTATGTGCAGTTGCAATTCTCCTCAAGTGTAATTTAGAAGGACCATTACCTAATGGGGTGAAAGGAAGTATCTGTCTCCAATTAATCTTGGCTCTCTTTTGAGTGAGTAACAAAAATATTGTCAAGCCAGTGGTGATTTGTAAAGTGGGCTGTAGAAGTTGAGCCAGGATCACCAAAACTCATTTAATTTATTATGTGTGATAGTGGAGTACTAATAGAGGTATAGGTCTCATCAATTGTCCACACACTTCAAGCATGCACAGCTGATTTAGACTAGCAGCTTCAAATGACGACACATGCAAAAATTTTGCCAACTCTGAAATATTGGTTATAATGTTACACATAACTGTTACCACACATGAGACTGTATAATTTTCATAAAATAGGTACTGTAAATGTAAATTGAGCCTGTGCTTATATTTTCACAGAAATATAAAAATTATTTTTCATTATACTGTGCTTTACGATATTGCATAATACGTGCCGAGATGAGAGACACATCAATAACATACAAAAAACTAACTTCGCCATTTAAAAAAATGCTAATGCATTTTGAACTTACAATCTGTTGGGACAAACCGTAGAAGGCCTGAAGTTACCTAAGGCCAACAATGGCAGAATGAAAATGGCAGTTGAAATGATACCTGGGTGACCATCATAGCTATCTTGCAGGAGAGACTATTTTCAAGATCATTTGGCACATCTACAATGTGGGATAGCTCTCTGAAGTAAAGAATATAAACATTACAAGGTCAGAAATAGAACAGCGGAGTTATCCATTCACACCGGCAATAGGAGCCTTTGCCATTTGGCTCTGAACCACTTTGCCATTCTGCATCCTAATGACAATTACATGTCCCACACTGATATTTCACTTTCAATTTTCATAGAATTAGTGAAAGTATTTAAGGAGTTAATGGAGGTATAGTACTTTCTTTAGAGAAAATATGAAATTAGATTAGAAATTAGATTGCCTTGAAAACATTACATGCAGCAAAATGTGCACTCAGAAAGCCTTCAGGAGTAATCATCTAAGCATGGTTTCTTGTGACTCGCATTTTACTGTTCCACAACAAAGAAAAATAAAAAACCCCAAAGACCTGTGGCAAGATTCTGTTGTCTCCAAGAGGCACAGTTCAAAACTTCACAATCCAGGAGAAGTGAAATGGTTTCAAACCATTCTCCATCCTCACGACCGCAAACTGGTCCAGAGAGCTGTAAAATTCCCCTGGAATGAACCAGAGGGTATCTGTGGCTACGCGGCAGCTCGACAGATATGCCGCAGCTTCCCCTAACATGCTACCCTGCTTCAGCCTCGTACCCAGCGCAGGGACTTCAGAATTTGTCCTCGGATGGCATCTGTAAGTTACCTTTCACCATGTGCTACCAGGGGTATCGTCCCTTCGCCGGGAATAGAGCTTTTAAGGGCCTCTTTATGCCAATCTGATTCCTCTTACCTTACATAAGGGGCCAGAGCAGGGACGGAGCTCACTGTCTTAGCTCTAAATCTATCCTATATGGCACGCAATTCTCTAAAGTACAGTCAGCTTCTGCTTTGATGAAGCACTGTGCAGTGAAGACTGAAGGATCCTGTTTTTCACCATTTAAAGATGTATGATAGCAACAAAGCTCGATGTTAAAATATTTAACTCGCAGAGAACTTATGGAAATTGTCTATTCAAGCTCAGCAAAGACATTAAATTACCAAGCTGTTCTAGGACAGTTGTGTATGGAGAAAAGCCAGAAATGCTCTGAGATTGTAATGTTACTTACAAAGATTACAGCATGAGCCTGATTCAGAAGCTTTTTATACAGATCAGCATGGCGAGCTGCAAAATGTTACCCATATCAATTTCTGCAAAACATACTGTGTGTGTACATATAGATATAAAATCAGGACTTATACACAGCACATTTCCTGCCACATTTTGAATGGCATCTGTTTGTTTAGTTTGCTGAAATACGAAAAATAATATTTAGCAACTACTGCTAACGCAATGTTAACAAGATTTAAGAGTATAGCTCTGTCTGTCAAAATGCAGATAAAAGACAAATCCTTTCCTATCCCAGTGTTTTAATCAGTCAGATCAGGGTTTTGATGAATATGCAAATGCAACTGTTTATACACTATTTTCAGAGTGAAAGGAAACAAATTCAGTTTCATTATAGAATTAATGACAGCTCTGTCCTCTAAGATTAATAATTGAATCCCTACACACATTAAAATGATAGTGCTCCTTCCTCCCACCCTCTGAAGATTTTACTTTTCTATTTTTTTAATAATCCTTTCCCTTATAATTGTTTGTCCCCTTAATTGGAATGATTAATAATTAATGCCTGTTCAGGGATATGTAATAGTAATCTTTAGAACAACAACTGTACTTACCTGACAAAAGGGTTAAAAAAATGCTTTATTTTGTTAATTCTGGTTTCAGTCTTCTCCATAAGTTAATTTTTTCCTCCAAGTGTTATGCCACCATAGGGATCTCAGCAGCCTGCTCTAATGCTGGAAGCCTTTTATTTATTCCACTGCAGGCTATACATATGATTTCATTCTGATTTTCACAATATATGCTGAGATTCTTTTTAAAACCCCAGCTGCCGGGATCAGCAGCCTTCATAGGAATCACTGCTTTCTTTTTCTGACACACACACTACAAGTTTAGACCAAATCAAATCTCAGAGAAAAGGTTAAGAATTTGGGACAAGTGCACTATAAAGTCTGAGAATGAAAAAGGAAAAAAAACAAACAAACAAAGAACTACCCGAGATTTCAGCTATTATTTTTTAATCTGATGATTTCTGAGTTGATATGGGAGTGGCTGACTCATGCTTTCCAAATCCTCAGGACAGGCAACATTTCCGAGAAAGGTTATAGCAAAGTGAGCAGTTCAGCCTTATCATTAATCCTCCTTCCTGTACCAGAAGAACCATCACATTTCATTTTCATGTAGCCACTAGGATCTATACTGAGACCACTAAACCCCTTTTAATTTCAAATCACCAAAGCAGAGATTTTTAAGAGAAAATAAAACATGTAGTTTGGTGTGTTTTGTATTATTTTACCAAGAAAAGCTATACTCTAGTTCCAAAGACATGTATTTTCTTCTGAACAGAAAAGCTCTTCCAGAAAGACAGAGTACTCTAAAAATCACATTTCTTCAATAAAGATGTTTCAGTTTCATCTTTTAATGTCTTTAGAGGTGAATTGATCCTACATGGGAATTCAGCATTGCCTTGCATATCTCAAAGGAAATATTTTATGTGAAATTAAATTAGCATTTGTCTATATTTCACTATACAGGTATGCTACCTCGTGTCATTGATAGCAGTAAAATAAATATGTGCATGTGTGTACTTTAGCAGGGATGATGAATTATACTCTATAAGCATTTAAGGGTAGACATTCATAATGAAGCCTGCTAGATGGCAAGCATGCCTGTTACTTACCACACTGAGTCCTAGCAATTCTCTGCAAAAGTAGTCCATGTTCCTCCTTTGCAGGTTGTCAAGATAGTGCTGAAGGCGAGTATAGGTGTAGGGGTAGCAGTAAGCAAATTGGTAAGTGTCATCCTCACGGTCAAAGCAAAAAGCAAATGACATGACATAGTTCTTCCTGTGGTCTGGGCAGCGATAGTAATACACGTTTTTAGAGGGTATTCTTTGCCTAAAAAACAAAAACAACATATATAGACATTAACATATATACATACATTGACATAAGAAATCTGAACAAAAAGTGAGATTCAAATTTCCTCTAAAGCAAATGAAACTTAACAGCTTGAAGAGCTCAGGAGCTGGCGAGCAGATCCCAGAGCCTGCTTTTCGGAGCACTCATGCGGACAACCTCCGTGCCAGGGACCCACATGCCGGTCGCCACAGGGACGGCAGCTCTCTCCAGGTGCCCAAGCTGGCAGAGCCACACCAGCAGGGGAGACGGTCGCACAACCGGAGAAACCCACTCCCAAGAGGCGAAAAGGATGCGCAGGCAGTTCCGCCATCCTCTACTCCGCTGCCGAGCTGGTGCCATCTCATTGTACTACACAGGCTTCAGCCGAACCTCTGGCTGGAGTGTGGCTACGTCTTTTCATACAGGCCTAATTCACCAGCGCGGAGCCAAGGCATCGTTAATGAAGGAATGTCAGTGTAAGGCAATGTTGACAGATCCGTTACTGAAATTCAGGACACCTTTGTATTTTTATTATCCTTAATAGTCAGGAGATAGATCAACACCTACCTGACGAATGGAGGAAAAGATAAATTCCTGAAGAATTTAGAATTTAGAACCACCACCACACCACCCCCCAAAAAAAAAACCCCAAAACCATCAGGTATGGAAAATAACCTGGCCCTAAATTAGAAAACAAAGGAGAAAAGGGTGTTTGGTCCTGTTCCAAATTGGATTGCTGCCCTCCTTGAGAGTTCTGGCTTACAGTGCTGACAAGATAAAAATGAATATACATGATGGTAAATAATTATAATGGAGACATTTATGTCATTGTTATCAGGCTGGTATCTGTTCAAGGAATAACAAATGTCTGTCTGACATCTTTCACCCAACTTCAATTATTCTGTTACTTCTCACAAAAATGAGTAACATTTCAGAGGTGGGTCAAACACTTGTTCTGTGGACCGGAGATATTCAATATTTCTGTCTGTACCCTTCCTTCATTTCGTAGATGGATTTTCTACCTTTATTTAGACATGAGATTCTCTAGTCATGCCATGCACTTGTAATTTGATGTAACTAACTTACCAGTCATGTTTGGCAACAAAACACTATAGTCCTCCAGACTCTACCCGATTCAATTACACAAGATTATAAACAGGTCTCGTCTAATGATTGGAGCAGATCTCAGCTAAACTAGGATCATGGTGAGGGAAAACATAATAAGATTTACAGATGTAACAGTAGTAATGTGCCTCGTTGTAATAGTTCCGAGAAGCTGCTCTACTGCACAGCATCAATTTTGGCCTTTCATTGCTAATATGAAATAGAGGACAAAAGCCTCTCTTATGCAGAAGTACGTGTTTGCCAATTAGCAGCAGTTAAGGAGTCTGATCAGCAAGACTCAGGAGCTACAAAAAGAAACAGAAACGAATTGAGATGTTCTTGAAAAAGTACAAAAAAAAGTTAGTGATACAGTTAATTGGACTTGAAACAAGAATTTATTTGCCCCCTTTTATTACCCTGGTTCTTAAACATACGGGGCTTCAAGAATTTACTTCATCGTTTTTGGTTAAATAAGATACTTGCGTGTCACTAAGATCTGAACATTATTTTAAGCCACAAATACGAAGGACAGAAAAACAATTCTTTTAATTTTTTTTTAAAGTATCAGTAGGGGACAAATAGCACCAGCCGTCTGCATGCAGTAGCCTAACCTAATAGGTTTCTCCAGTATCTTAACATATTTCTATCATTTGCCCTTACTCTGGAGTGCTATAGGACATCCCTCATTTGATCTCAAATCAAGCAGATGATATGGCAGTGGGTAAATGTATTCTAGCTCCCAGTCCTCAAACCGTAATGCAAGTTTAAACAGTATGTTGCTGAGTTGTTGAACTTTATTTGTTTCCAAATTAGCATGGGAGAAATAATAAAGGACAAGCCACACTTTATGCTATAAAAATTTCATGTAAAATGAGACCAATAGGAGGAAATTCAGGATTTTAGAAAGGCTAATGCTAATTGAAATTCATCTGCTGATAGTTAATGTTTAAATGACACATAGTTCTCCTTGGTTCAATAACTTCCTACTTTTAAGTAAGTTGAAGACAACTTTGTTAATGTATTAAAGGCACTTTTGATATTTCATTCCCTTTCCCTTTCATTATAGAAGCTAAGCATCTGTTTTATTATCCACTTTGACACATCGCTTTATGGCTGCATTTGGCTATTATGGCTAATCTTGATTTCTAGGACATCTGGTATTGACATTTCACTATCTGGTGTCTGACACAACAGCAGAAACTATCCTCAGTTCCTAGGTTTAAATTCACCCTCTCAGGGCAGAAAGTGCCCAAACTCTTAATTCAAACCATATCTTCCAAAAATAATTATAATAGTACTCCTGTCACTGCTAATCTATTTTTATCTCTCCTAGCACTTTGTCACTGCTAATCTATTTGTGAGTCAGAGAGAGAAAGAGAGTTAGTGTTTAGATACCAACAACACATCTTACACACAGGAGCCTAAACAGATTGAGATCTTATCAAGGAATTAAAAAAAAAAAGGGGGGAGGGGGGAAGAAAAAGAAAGAAAAGAGACACAGTGCTAGATATCACCAACTGAGTTTTTGATAACGAAAAGACATTGCTCAGTTCTTGAATTAACCTTTGTGTCCTAGACGCACTATTGTTTACTCTTTCCCTTTTTTGTTCTATGCCTTCTGGAAAAGGACACCCACACACTGTGGCAGCAGCTGCTCCTATTAATTTAAAGCTATTACAAAAATTAAAATTAAACCCAATTACTTTGGCTGGTTTATAGCCGGGGAACGGCTTAGTCTGATTGTTCCCTCTGGTTATGGACAAAAACAATATTCCTACCTACAGGCAGCTGCCAGTGGAATACTAATGCATCGAGGGCCTGGCAGGGACAGATTCAGAATGCAGAGCCCAACTGCATTTCTTACTGAAGAAAAATATCTTATCACGGATCTGCAGAAATGCACCAACTTCTGCTGCTGCAAGTCACGACGAAGCTCATTTGTAGTTAGAGGTAGGAAAGCAAAATGATGGTCGAAAGCTTAATGCTCAGATTTGTCATTCTGCATTTCCAGGCAGCTCACGCTAAGAAATGCACCCTGCTAATTGATACACAACTGCCTGGATTTCGGCGCTTCCGAACGGTTATTTAAAGGAGAACCACCCCAATTCGAAGTACCGGCACAGAGCGCAGCATGCAAGCAACTGATTTCCAGTCTGTTTTTAGAAATATATTCACAGAAGTGAAGCTTAATGTTTTACATCGCTTTGAAACAGACTGCCTACTCTTAAAGATAAATGCAAAATTCTTTCTGTTGAAGGAAGAAAGAAGGACAGAAACAAAGATTTTCTCTCAGATAAGACTCTCATAGTCCAGTGCCGGTCAAAGGTTTGAGCCAGTGGGTTTGAGTGTCTTCTCCTCCCTGACAAGGCAGCGCTCCCAACCCAGCAGATTTCTTACTCCAAGTGGGAATGTACATGGGCTTCTCTGTTCCTGTATGTTTGCTACCTTGCAGTCTGAAGTCAGGACATTTACTCTGTTTTGGTAGCATGCAATAAAATCAAATTTGTCAGTTTACAACAGAAAAAAACTTGGAGTCCTCACTCAGGCTCAAAAACCCGCTAACTTCAGAGGCCCCAGGATTTTACTCTTTGTCACTACAACAGGCAGTGAGGGGGATTACACATAACTGAGTTTTGAAAATTTTATCTTACCTATATTTCTGTTTTGAACATAATTTTAATTTCAACTCAAATAATTTGGATCTTAAAGGATAACTTTATTATCTGTTCTGTTTTTTTTTCTCTGCTACCTTATTTCCCTTTGAAAATTGGGAGTTAATCAAGACTTTGGGGAACAAACACGGGGGGTGGCAGGGTGCTGGTGCATGGCTTCTGTCCTTTAAGTTTTAAGCACGTAAGGGAGGGGTCATAATCAAATCCTTTTGTGGTACCACAACACAGATAATTAGAAAATAACAATCTTTGGAGTGCTTTCCCCCCATTACACGACCAAAGCAGGGAGCTCTTGCCCAGCCAAATTCCCAATGACTTTAATGAGCAGCCTGAACAGTCTTTGGACCATTTTTAATACGGCAATCATGAAGTAATTATTCAGTTCCTGGCCTCTACAGGACTGGGTTAGACATATCACAGTCAGTAGACTTCAAAGGAAAATTATAATCTTTGGAGGAAAAACAAAAAGCTGCAGGTGCTGTAAAAGATCAATGGCCAAAAGAAAAATTAAGTGATCTGACTTGTAGAGAAATGCTTGAGTGAATCTGATTGCAACGTAGTGTTAGCTGTGGTGACACACTGTGGTGATCATTTTCAATTGCCATCAATTTGCAGATGAAGGAATACAACTTAACGATTTTAGAAATTTCCAAACTTGCATATATAATTCAAAGGGGTGGGCCTGAGTCACAATTTCAGAAAAACTATGCCTAAATTTTAAAGACATTTGAAGCACAAAACCTGATTCTAATTCAACTTTGGAAATTAACCTTCAGGTATTTATTAACGCTACCCAAAATACTAGATCTAGCTACTCCTTCTGAGTGTTCAAGTTTTATTCTTAAAGCTGGATGTCCTTATGCATTAACTGCAAGAAAGCCAACAAACTCTGGAGCAAATATAAAGAAGTTAATCATGTACTGCAAACCCCTCTTCTGGGAGGCAGCCCTTTCAAATTGAAGGCCTTACTGACTTGTTTCTCTGGTAGTCTAAGCCATTATTTTTCTTCTTGCTTATTCTTGTTGACAAGTGGAGCTGACCATCTTCAAAATTCCTAGCTTACTTGTGACAAAATAAGTTTGTAGGGTTTTTTCTTGCACATAATTTTATATGTGATTCACAGAGCATGGAGTGACAGTGAATATGTCAGATGGTGTTAAATATTTTTTACCGACAACTGAATGGGTTTTGGCACAGCTTACTCAGTTTCAGACATGGAAAAATAAGTCCTTCTTTTACTCTTCCAAATATGTATTAGAATGTTCTCGAAATATTTGTATAATTTTTAACACCTCAAGGTTTTCCACTGCTATCAATACCCAGTTTCTTCTTAAGTACAAAAATTAAAATATTGTGTAACTCAATGTCTTTCATAAAAATCAGGAAATCTACACATTAAGCATGCAGTTTTCAAGGGTTAATGTTAATTGAAATAATTAAGTAACCTCTATAAAGATTGTTAGGGAATGCAAATAATAATGAACTGTACAAAGATTGCTTGTAAACTCTCTGCATTCTTTACAATTTCAAGGAAAAAGCACTGAGGTTTTCACTATTTTTTTTCTCTAAAACTTAATTAAATACTTAACCAATGAGAAGGCACATGTAACTATTTTGGAGAATTTTTGCATTTTAAATGTTTGTAAGAAACATGGTAATATTCCACCAGTACTGGGTACCTGCATCAGCTCTAGTCTAACCTGGCATACTTTTTTTGAGACCTGCACATTAGATAAATCAGTCCCATCAGCTGATACTAAGATATCCTGAAAGGACATTATTATTGTTTTAGAACTTGAAAACCAAAACCTAGAAACAGATTCACATAAGCAAATGTTATGAGAATAATGCCCAACATTTCATATATGCTTGGATACGTTGGGGGGAACTTACTAAGAAATGTTTTTAACAAAACTGTATCTTCAACTAGTGCAGCATTCTGACACGGAAAGTTCAGTGGTGAGGAGAAACAATAAGTAGAAAATAGCAGTGGGAAATGTCCTTTGCCCTGAGTTTGCAGAACACCTTACAGAAATGTGGTCCTTGTCCACAGACCAGTCTTCCAGGTCCTAAAACAATACAAACAACAAAAATATAATGAAAACATTCTACCTAAAACCAGAGGGAACCAGTGGAATTCACTACTCCTAAAAGCAACAAGAAATGCTGAGGAAAGGGCGTACCATCTGGGAAGCATAGTGGAGCAGTATGGAAGGGTCCCTACTAGCAGATGATGATGATGAGATACAAAGTAATGCTGAAAACCAGTCCCTGGGGTCTGGTGGCAGAAATGAAATCATCATTTTTGAATTCACTATAATAAGCATAACATTTTGAACAGGAGAGCTGCTAGATTATAAGCTGGAAAGAAACAATTTTTTAAATTACTGCATTATTTTTTAAGTAGCTTCATATAAGACAGGGCAACACTGCACCCTGAACACCGCGTGTTCAAAAAACGTGTGGATGTGGCGCTTCAAGACATGGTTTAGGGAACATGGTGGCGCTGGATTAATGGTTGGACTTGATGATCTTGAAGGTCCCTTCCAACCTTAGTGATTCTGTGATTCTGAAATGAAGTGTTGTTTCAGGTTCTCCAAACCTCAGTGTGGTTTTGTGGGAGGAGGTTCCTTTCAGTGTTGTCCATCATTCATCACTCATCTATCTCCCCTAAATATAAAATATGTTCATGGAGGTTCAGATTTTACACAGTGCCCTCTTTTGACAAAACATTTTAATATGTCTTAGAGGATTTGTCAGCTGATCGTGAAATCCAAAATCTTTTGCCAGCAGCAGGTACAAGTGGGATCTACAGTGGACAAGCAGCCAATTTACCTTCTTTTCTCCTTCCTGCCTACCATTATAATCGAGCTATACTCCCTCCTCCATCTTTTGTTTATTCTGTCCAGTTTCCAAATCTGCAGTGACTTTCCTCTGAAGCAGCAGTTCCAATACTGCAATTATTCTACAGAAACTCTCTTTTACACTGCGGGGATAATGAATGGTGCTGATTTTTTCTGCTGTCGAAATATTATTTGCCTACTGACCACAAGTGTTCCAGCCATGTATTGCTTCAATAGTAATATCTCTACGCAGTGCTTATAAAGGAAAGAAGAAAGGGAGAAAAGCTGACTTTCCACAAAAATACTAGAACAAGAAAAGGAAACAGTAAAGTTAGCCATACATGTGTTGTGATCCTCTGAAGACATCATGAATGCAAGGAGAAAGATGCAGAAGCCAGCATTTCTGTCCTGAAAGGCAGCTACTTGGGGAAAAATAAACAGTGTCGGAAAAAAATGTTAAAAAATACTTAAATAGGCAAACGAGAATTTGTGATAAGAAGCACTGAGTAAGGGAAGGAAAGAGAGAAGAAACTGTCTCAGAATGCTGCACCACTGTAGTTCCAAAGTTTGGAACATGCTGAAAAGAAAAACAAGGGATTTTGGAAGCAATTGAGAAAGAGTAGCCACAAATGTTATTAAAGAAGTGGAGAGATTTAAAGAATTAAGACAATATGAATAATGTTGTACCAGAAAAAGGCAAGGACAAGAAATGTTCCACCTCAGCATATAAATCTGAAAAACACATAGCAATACTTGTCCTAGCTTTGACCTGTACCAGGCTCTCTGGCCATAAAAGAACAAGTCTACTGACAACTTCAGAAGACAGTTTGAATCAGGAAGAAAATAAGCTTAAAAAAACAGAAGAAACTGTATCACTGACTGGATCAGAAAGGAAGGTAGGCTAGGAGACTGAAAGGAGGAGACAAGACTGGTACACTGCAAGAATATCAGCTTCAAATTGGCCAGAAACAAGGTAATGGAATGACTTAGAATAAATTATCTTTTAGGCCCCCCCCTTATCTACTATCTGTAGAAAAAAATATGTATATGCTTGAGAGAATCATGTACTGGACAAATTGTAGGGAAGGCTACTTGGTGAGAAATAGCTTATTTCTATTCAGAATCTCTTCAAAATATGTTTATTTCAATCAAATTTTTCTCCAACAAGTTCAGAAAAACTTTCTCCAAGTTCAAAGGAATTCCAAAGAATTTCACCAAACAATCTACCCATAGCATAGTATTTTAGTGTCCAAACTCAGCATTTTACTCCATTATTCTTTCCTGTCTCCACTATAATCTGACATACAATCTCTCCAAATTATGTTGACTGGAAAACACACACTTCCAGGATCATACAGGCTATTAAACTGAGTACTTGCAACGTTTGGAGCATGTGTTGGCTTGGGAATGAGGGACCAACCTCGATCCCAAATTCAAGTCCCTGAACTGTACTACCAGTAGACCACTGGGTCAGCTCTAATAGCCTCTTAGCCTCAATTACCTAATTATCCTTTTCTTTGCTCTCCTCTTCTCCCTTTCCCATATGTTCATCTATTCCCACCACTCCCTGTTCTTCTGCAAGAATAATTTTTAAAATCTATGTTAACTTCATTTAGGTTAGTCTCAGATGATTTCTCCTCTATGCAAGAATAATTTATAGGTCTCATAAGAGCCCCAACTTGAGTAAGTATTTCAGTAACATCTGAATTCTGAAATCCATGTTTAAAATGTTGATGATTTCACAGTCTAAATACAAAGTTGAGATTGTTGATTTATGTCATTTTGATGTGAATTTTAACTACCCAAGGAAGAGAGAATGGCTACGAAATAGGTTTTTACCAACTGTAGCTTGGTTGGTACTGAGCTGTTCTTAGTAAGATCTGAAACCCTCTGGAAGCCTTAGCCTTTCCAACATGTATTATTGCTGATAAAGATCAGAGCATCTCTGATAGCAGATGATGTATGAGTAGGATAAAGACAAAAGAAAACAGGAAATTGTCATCATGGATCAGACTTTGTTAGCTGGGAAAACTTATCCATAATATTACACTTTATTCTATCCTATGTCTTCACGCAATGAAGACTGAGTTCAGTAATTCATTTTTAATGTCCCATTTCTTATGCCTTCTAGCACCTTGTTCACTTTTTCTACCATAACAGCATCTCAAATGACTTCTGTTATGGAAATGCCAACAGCAATGCTCAGTTTTTTTGCCTTCAGTTAGAAGATAAGATTTTTGTGTGGTTCCCCCCACATATTAACTACTCATTTATCAGGACTGAACCTTCTTTATCCATCTGAGTAACTTGTTTAGATCACTCACAATTTTCTAACAGTTTGCTACAGGCTTAAATTACTTAAGTAATTACATCATTTGTAAGTGGTACCTCCTAATCCTTCACCTCTCTCCCCAGATCATTAATAAATCTATTTAGCAGATGACCTGATAGGTAACTTTAAGGAATGCAGCCGCTAGCCTTTTACTGTGATGAAGACTGACCACTTAGCCCTCTGCCTTTTTGCTTCCATGCCAGTTTTTGATCTATGATGGTACTTGCCCTGTCACCCTATGTGACTACTTCACCTTTGTAGTACTGTCTTGTGACAGACTTTGTCACAAGCTTTTAAAAAGTCAAAATACATTATGTCAGGCAGGTCACCTCATAAGCCTGGTAGCCAAAACCTAAAGGTGAGGCAATATTCCCAGGAATTCCCAAGGTGAAAAGGCACCTTGACATCTGATGGAATTGAAGGGAGATAAACAGAGAAGAGTGGTGGGCAAGCCACCTTCCTTTGACACATGCTGCAATTATATATTTGAAGGACATTTCTGTTAGAAAGGGAGTTACTTCATCACATGGGGAAATGTAGGGAAGTCTAGGCCAAATAACTCTGTCCAAAAGAGTCAATCCAGGAAGCCCATTTAGCACCAAAATACAAAAGTTACACCTTAAACAAAAGAAGAGGGGGAAAAAAAGAGATTTGAGTCAAAGCCTTTTGCAAGATGTGTGAGTACCAGAAGCTGCTTAAGCCCCTCCCGTGAACCGAAAGCCTGAGCCTGGTTCTCAGCACTGTGCTTACTCTTCCCAAGGAAACAACAAAACCTGTCAGCAGAGGGGTGAGAGCTAAGGAGAATGGTGGGTAAGAACACCACAGACGACAGAGCACCGGGAGCCGTGGCTAGCAGAAGCACTACGTGTGGCTAGCAGGGAAACGTACGGCTGGAGGAGTGAAGAGCAGCTAAAAAAAAATGCGCCCCATCAGGTTAGCATAGCCTCAGTCTGGCTTTACTACGTGGCAATAATTGCTAATTTCAAACTGTGAGTGAAAGTAGGTGAAAACAACCCAGTGGCCTTGCTAGATGAAAATACTATTGTTACAATTTATACCTCAGGAATTGGCTATTGTTACTCTGAGCACCTATCTTGTTAGACTTCTGCTGGTCTGATCCAGTATAGCCATTCCTAATTCTTTTTATGGGCACATTCACAGAGTTCTAAGCAATGTAGCAAGACATGATTTTTCTTTGCCGAAGCTGTTCTCATTAAAGTCTCTCACATCATGATCTTCCAGGTGTTTTATTATTCCCTTTTAAATTCCTGTTTCGACCATTTGCAATGTGCAGATGTAATGCTTACTGGTCTAAATATAGGATAAACCCCAGATATTTGCCAACCCTCTGGAACAGAGCTTGGTTTTAATGAGAGTGCGTATCTCTGTTAGCAGTTCAGCTAATTCATTCCTAAGCTTCTTCAGAATATTTTTATACATAAATCATGTGGGGCTGATGATTTACTGCTTTTTAATTAATCAATTTGCCCCATCTTCTCAGTTTCTGATAGTGCCTCATCTTTATTCCCAGAAAAGAGCAGGTCTAAGAGAGGTACCTCTAAAACCTTGTTTGCTATAAAGACTGATTTATGATGTAGAACCACCTGATTTCTTTGCGTGAAAACACATAATTTTAAAACATGTACAAGATGCGACAACATGAGGGCAAATCATTTGAATTCAGCATTGCAAACTTTCCCCCTGCCCCAGGCTACACATCTTGCACATACACAAGTTTTATTCTCCATTCTCCTTCATATTGCCTGCTTTCAACATCCTCTGTTAAAAAACTACATCATAACATCCCCCCATTCTTGAGAGCGTGGCAGAGTAACTATCTCTGAGCATGCTCACATTTCTCCTGCTACAGGGAGTCTGTAGGTCTCCCATTTATTCCCCATACCAGCACATGGCCTGTTGTTACCCATGGCAATACTGCATTTCCAGGGCTAAACTTGCACTGTGCTGTGCAGACCTGTCTTTCATTTATCCCTTCCAGAGACAGCACTCAGAGCTATCGTATTAAAAACCGGGGGTGGGGGGAGAAGCCCGGAAGGAAAAGTCTCAGTTTTCTTAGCTAAAAGGGGAATAACAAATATCGCAAGCCCCTTTCTTGAAAGATGAAAGTGAATGCACATGTGCAACAGGACTTCAATATTCACAGACCAAGAGCTACTCTTTTGCATCTGCCCTGGCCCCCCAACTCTGACGCATCCTGACCTCAGAATCACAGAATCATTAAGGTTGGAAAAGACCTTTAAGATCATCAAGTCCAACCATCAACCCAACACCACCATGCCCACTAAACCATGTCCCAAAGTGCCACATCTACACCTTTTTTGAACACCTCCAGTGATGGCGATTCCACCACCTCCCTGGGCTGCCTGTTCCAATCTTTGATTAATCTCTCAATAAAGAAATTTTTCCTAATATCTAGTCTAAAATATGAGATCCGTTGATCTAAAATATTTAGATCAAGATCTAAAACATGAGATGGCGCAATTTATCCCTCGATAAATACCTCGATCCCTCTCCCCACTGAACCTAGCTCCAAGACGAAAACACATACATGGCCACCTAGACATTAAAATTCTTATTTTAATGTGGGGGAAAAAGAAATCTAATATTTTCTTGTTACTTAACTAATTTGCTATCTTATTCACCATGGTCTTTTTGCCAGCTAATACTGGTTTGGAAATAAACTACACAGGCTTTCTTCCCCAGGTAATAGAGATGAATCCAATGCAAAGGTGTTGGCCTCAGTCTACAGGGGAAATAAAACACAATTCCCTCCTCCTCTCTTTTCAAACATTCTTAGTTGGTGACCTACAGAGTATCATTGATCTAAAAAGAGACTAAGTATCCTGGCCTCTCGGTCAATTCTTATTCACAGTACACAGGGAAACATGCAAGCAGAAGGAAAAAACTAGGAGCAGAGGGACCAGGCAGCCAGAAGCAATTGTACACACATGGGATTTCTCATCCTAAACACAAAGTTATAAAAATGAGATGCTGCAATTGTTGGTGCTATTGAAGACAGGAGGAAATGAAAAATGGTATGTATTGCACTAATCTTGTTTTTCCAAACTGTTTGCGTGATATCAGCCAGGCCACTCCAATTTTTCACAATAATAGTTCCAGCATCATTTTTTCTTGATAGCCCTTTAAAAAAATATTCATTTCAGAAAAAGTCTGTGGTTTGGGTTTTTTCCCTCTACCTGAACAGTCAGTGTCACAAAATGGAGCAACCGCAATCCTTATGCATATTTTAAAGTACTGTCCCATTTCACTGTGCTGAGTTTGTTTAGACTACAAGAGCATTACCTTTTTTACCCCTTTCTGCAATATAACTAGACATGATGGTGAGGAGAAGGGAAGCGTAGGATACATTTACACAAAGTTTTATTTAGCTTTGAAAGACTCTTGACATTCTCTTGCTTCTAAAGGTAATGACAAGGTTCTATACACTTTCCTTCCCCTTTAGACTGTTATAAAACATAGCGAGAGAATATACATGCTGCTCAGAGGTCAGCAAGGAGGCTGATACACTGCGAGAATATGGTATGAACTGTAAATATACAAGTCAGTGGTCATTAATGCAATGCAGAACTTTACATCCTGCCATCAAAAGTATTTTTTGTGTGCTCTCAAGAAATGTAATCAGTTTAAATAATAGGAGACCCTCCCCTCTCTTCACCTCTCAAAGGTTCTCTGAGCCAAATCTTCAACAAACTCTGGGAAGAGGTATGGAGATTTATAGCAGGTAGTTTGAGCTCCAAGTGATATATATGCACCTGCAGGAACTACGCCTTCAATGATTTCTAACCACACACTGAAAGGCTCTAGAGAGGTTACTCCTAAAATCACTGTTCAAATGTTTGTATTTCCAGAGCCTGATCAATGAGATTATCTAAGCAGATGCTTCACTAGTTGCTAGCCCAGGCCCATAGTCACATATTCCTAATACTGTGAAATAAGTGTGATGCCATAAGATTTCAGATGAGGAAAAAGTGGGCAGACAAAACCCTAAAAAAAGAGTCTTAGGTCACAGTCTCTAATGATAAAATTAAGAAAAGGAAATACAGAAAAGATCCCGAGCTGTTGGGACAGCCGTTTATGTTTCGCAATATTTCCTGCACTAATAAACACTCACAAGTCTGAAATGTAATTTAAATATCAAATCATACGCAGAAGGCTTCAGTGAAAACTCTACGTAAAACAAAATACTATCAATTCTATCAGCTTTGTCTCTCTGT
Source organism: Phaethon lepturus (assembly GCF_000687285.1). Taxonomy (NCBI): domain Eukaryota; kingdom Metazoa; phylum Chordata; class Aves; order Phaethontiformes; family Phaethontidae; genus Phaethon; species Phaethon lepturus. Next base: position 201,658 of record NW_010523879.1, on the reverse strand, counting down.
TTTGCAAACAAAGTATTAGTAGGTAGCAGTAATACTCCTCTGTGTCAGGCTTTTACACTATTACCATCAGCATGTTAGATCGCTCTGCGTACAAAACATTAACCTACAGAGAAACCAGAAGGACTGTCATGGCATTCTACTTTTATTTGAGGTGAAGTTTCCAGAGGATTATTTTACATGTGTCCCAGGAACTCACCTGTTCCACATTTCTGAAGGTTTGGCCCAAATACTAGCTTCCATTTTAGACAAGTAATGCTTTGTAGGACTGGCACTCATATTAAAAATAGGAGTCTATATTGCAATAAGGCTGAGATATTTAAACAAAGCATCTAAAAATCTCCCAAACAGTGTCAAGAAACAGTAATATTTATGCTCAGATAAATAAAAAGGCAGGTTTAAATCAGAGAAAGCAACATATGGGATACAAAAAGTTTTATAAGCAAATTGTCTTCAAAATGCTCCATATACTCTGTATTTCCAGGAGAATGAAAGGAGATTTGCCAATACATTTGTAGGAAATGTTTGTAAGAGTACTTGACATATAGTTTATACAGCTATCGAGTTAAACACACAAATAGTGAAAGTGTAGGTTGTAATAACCTTAAATATCCAAAGCAGGAGACACAATTGCATATCCATTGCTTTTTCAGCCTATACCATGTAGCAAACATTGTTCCTCTGGTCTTTAAACGGGACAAGTATGAACTGAGGTGTTATATATCCGTATATGTGTGTATTAGCTATTAGGGCTAGCATTTTAGGAAATTTAGCCATGTAATACTGAAATAAGATAGAAGGTAAGGTACTTTCAACTGTAATAATGGGGAAAATTTGATACACGTGCACTTAAAAAAATTACATCGAGCTATTACTTAGCATACTGTTAAAGACTGGTTTCAAATGTTTGTAGAAGACTTCGCATCAGTCTCATTTTGCCTACAGTTGTACATTACCTTAGCTTTAAGCAGATGCACAGTCCTGCTGAATGTGAACCACAGTTTTAAATAGGATTCATAAATTACGGTTAAGTATTAACAGACAGGAAGGTAGATGTCATTTCCTATGCCATGAATAACTAAAAATTCAAGCATAGGAAAAAATATATACTGAAGGGCTTTAAAATTTAAATTAATTAATTAATAAAATTCAGTTAACAGCTGAATTTAAAAAAGGAAGCCCACATACTAAATTAAAACATATGAAAAGAGAAGAAAAATAAATTTTCTATGTATTTTCATACACTGCTTATATATATATAAACATATATTATTCTAAGTCCCATACCTATAAAAATGAAAATGTAAACAAAAAAAACCCTCTTTAAATATATTTACCTGGATTAGAACTGGGAAAAATATGATAAATATTGTGCCTTATAGCATTTTCAACTGGATGTGATCATAGTCATATTCCTTTCTGAATCTCTGTCTCAGAAACAACAGATCTGATGTTCATTAACCGTGAGGGCCTGGGTAGTTAAACCATTTCCAGCAGATATAATACATGTTCCATACACAGTAATGCTAATGCAGGTAATGTGAACCTGCAATGTTCCTGCTGTCCACATCACTGGAGTCTCCCATCAGGAGATGAGAGTGCCTGTTTTGTGTTTGTCCCGTGCTGACCGCAGGAAGTGGACACATGTTCTCAAGGGAGTGGAGTAAAAGGCCAAGTCATTCTCATAACTCAAGCAAACCAAATCTGAACACAACTTTAAACGACAGATAAGTTTGCACATTTGCTGCTCTCGACCGGTTTCTAGCACTCATTTATTAGAACATAGTGTGGTTTTAAATGACAAGGCACGGCTATCTCAAAGACAGGCAGGACAAAAACTGCTTATCACTGTTATTATTTTTAAATTACTGGGATTAAATTCAAAACAGACAATATAAATGGATGCAGAAAAAAACCCCCAAGAGTATTCTTTCAAACTGAAATTACAAACAGTAGAAGGGAAATTAAACAACCTCAGGAACAATAACCCAGTGCTTTTGGTTCACAACTCTCCATCCCGTGCCTGACCGGCTCAAGGCTCCGGTTTGTCAGGTGAATGCGCTGTAGCTCAGCATTCACCCCACAAAATACACTGATCAGCTGAGTTATAGCCACATGGTGTCCCATGATTTGCACAATCAGGGTAAGCTCTTCAAAACTGTGTAGGAGAAACGCTGGAAATCCAAAAACGAAGACCTAAGGAAAGTCTTATAAATGCAAAATTTCACACCTCCTGAACGATGACACAAGAAGAGCTCTTCTCTCTGACAGTTGCCTGAGAGCGTGCTAATGGAGCTGGCAAATTCAAGAGAGGTAAGAAAGGCAGAGTAACATTGCTTATTAGAACAATAGGTTGAGCTGGAAAAAGCAAACAAGTTCAGCCAGAGAGCTCATGGACCTTAAATCTTTCTGTTTATCCCAACTCAACCCAACTTCCTTTTATAAAATATTTTACCTTTAACCCATATCCACTTCACGACTGAGCATACTCGTTACAGGTTAGCCATGCCTTTGATTCTTTTTCAGTCTCTCTCAAGTAAACACTTCTAAACGTCTCATCTTACATCCCCACTTTCCCAGTCGTGTCATGATTTCCTCCCACTTCCTTCCATCACCATAACACGTTTCATCAGCAAAAAAAGCAAAACCCTGCCACAGGCTTCCTTTTGGAAACCATGGCCATAAGAGAAGTGCAATGACTGAAAACAGCATCCTAAAATCAGAAGTGCTATCTATTTACTCGAACCTCACAAATAAAGACCTTATGTGTAGCTTAAAACTTGGCATAGCTCCCAAATTGTTAGGCCACACTCGTCAGTCATTGTTCACTTTGGGACTATTGCTGGTTTGGATCTGCAGGTTTTGACTCTCGCTTCCCCCTCCTGAGCTGCAAGAGGAGTACTTGAAATGCCTCGCAAAATCAACCGTGCATTTTTTTTCCCCTTGAAGGCAGAACATTACTGGCTCCCCCGCTGGGAAAGAGTAACATAAAAGTAATAACTGGCACTTGCACTGGCAGAGACCGGTGGCTGGCATACCTGACTTCAGCTCTTGCAGGTATTGCTAAGTAATATACTAAGCCAACAGAAACAAACAGAAGTTTATCTAATAGTAGTAAAATTAAAGACCTCTTTCCTGTATTCCGCTGTGTCTGGCAGTCTTATACCCTGCAAATACTCATACATTAGTATTTAAATATTTTTATTCCACCTCAGAGAATGATCCTGTCTGCATCAACACCTTGCTGTATCTCAAAAGCCTTTTAAAACCAGTTTCAGGCATGTAAAGAATAATGAAAAGTTCAGAAATTTATTTTGATTTCCTGCAATATGCCACCCAACAGTTTTCTGTTGTGTTATATGACCTTTCTGCCTAGCTAGTGTTTTGCTATTGATTTTAATTACTCAGTTTAATTTACTGCATGCCAACACAAAGCTGTTTACTCCTACTTGCCAAAATGTTGTCGTAGTCTCCCAGAGGAGAGCAAAATGAGAAAACTGTATATGTTTTACAGTTACATGCTATTCATTATAAAGAATTTAATAGATTCACTTCATATAAATGTCACCACTCTCACATGTAGCCACTAAACACGCCAAAAAAATATACAGACAGGAAAATGCTATGCCAGTCAGAAGAGAAGTAGAATATAAACCCCTTAATTTATGAAAGGCTTTGACTTGAAGCAGTTTAGATTTTCTGCTTCGCCATTCTTCTCTGAACAAGTGAGGGAGTTGGGACCGTATGTTCCCCTTCTACAAAAATCCTGGACAGAAAAGAGAGAGCCCTAGAACCACACAATGACTACAGACGCAGGTAAATTCTACCTTGCCACCATAATCCACTTGCATGATGAGGAAGAGGGAATGCTAGTTTCTGCCTCCTCTGTGGTGTTCTTCTTGCCTCACATCACATAAATGAACGGAACAAATCGCTTTGTGAGATGATCCTACAGATATTCACAGAATGTTCTTTCAGGGGAAATTATGTTGGCATATGGAAATTGGCAACACTGAAAGATGAAGGAAGTTCTCTTCTGGGGTAACAGCCCAGCCCTTTCACCCAAGGAACACGCTTGTCAGTCCAGTTGCTCTGTGGATAGACAGCCAGACAGTGATAGCAGTGCTGGAGAAAATCCTGACAAGTCTCTCTGTCTAGGAAATGCCTCTTACTATAGTTCAGAAAACCTGTATATAGGGGAATGAAACCTATTTCTTAGGATAGAAAATATTAAAAATAAAAGTCAATTTCAGAATCCTTATATAAGCTCTGGTAGACATGCAAATCTACGAAGAAAGGTGTAATTCAGTTGCCATATGCTTATTTTGAATCCTACTTTCATTCTTTTCTCCTCTGATCCCTGTCCAGTGGAATCCTATTGTACTAGGAACATAGAGAACAAAGAAATTGCCCCAACTTTCTCCACTGAGGGAATGAGAATGAGTTTTGGTGCATTTTATCATCAATGGAAAATGTGCATTATACTGACTAAGTTTCTTGGTTTTCAAACACCAAGTTATCTACTACCTCTTTGATTTCAGCTGTATTTAAAAAGTAGGACCATCTAATGATAGCACTGTATTATGAAAGCTTCACCAACTTTGCTGAATTGTCGAGTGCTCTTGAAGAATCATCTTTGGACAATGTTGAATATCAAGATGATAGCTGCTAAGAATATGAAAATCCTCTATTTGAGTACCTTGTTTACGGTGTGAGAGTGAACTTCCTGCAGAATCTTTAAAAACTGTCTTTTGAATTAGGAAAAAAAAATAATAAATCCATTAACTTTTCATACTTCTCTGTATTTGTTTATTGTGGTTTTATGCTTATCATAATATCCTTCCAAAATTAGAGATTTTAACCTGACAAAACCTCACCATTACAAACCATTTGTGTAAGTATAAAATCAAACTGTCACAAAAACACTTGTTCAAAACCATAATGATTCATGCTGAAAACATGCATAGCTCAAAATTTCTTCTGTCCTTGATGTAAACCATAAACTGAACAAGTCTTCCCTAAAACCTAGACCTACATTTGCTCAATGCCGGGACAGATTTTCTTGAAGGCTTCCATAAATCTACCCAGAGCTACAATGAAGCAGGACAGCTTAACATTACTTTGTTTATATTCTGTTCTATTTTGTATAGCTGTAAGATGAAAGTAGTTTTGTATGGTAGGCTTTTCCTTAGAACATTGGCTGGTCATTTAGAGCTAAATCTACAAAAAAATTTCAAATCTAAATAAAGTGTATCTGTCCTTTATCCAATACATACAAAGAGTTAGGCACCTCTGACTGTGAGGCAGCAGAAAATGCCAAGGCTGGGGCAATTTCATCTGCTTTACTTCTCTATAGTCACGGGATCATAGAATAATCCAGGTTGGAAAGGAACCTCAGTAGCTCATCAAATCCAACTTCCCACTCAAATCAGGGTCAGCTGTGAGACCAGACCATGTTGTTCAGCCATTTATCCAGTCAGGTCTTAAAAAGCTCCAGGGACGGAGACTGCACAACCTCTTTAGGCAGCCTTTTCCAATGCTTGACAATGTTTTAACTGTGAGGACAGTAAACCTTGGTGTTGCAAGGAGGCGTCTCCTGCCTTGTAGGATTCACAGCCCAGCACAGTTAAATGGCATTAGTGACTTCCCAATCCCAGCAGAGACTTGGAGACTATTCCTTTCTTCAAACATGTAGACACTGGACACAGTGGCAATGCCACTTGTTATACGTTACATCAGTAGTTATGGTAGTAGTTCAGACACTCACCCAGCTTGAAGGAGACATGTTATGATTCTCACCTCTACCTAAGAGGCATCCTTTCAGGGGAGCAACTAACCAGTCTGCTGTTGTCTCGGCTTGGACAGGAAAAGGCTCTGTTCTTATATACATAGTTCCATTTTACATGAAGCGGTTAGGAGATTTGTTGAGTAAGAAAGGACTCAGCAGCCTAGTGGAGATCTACTGCACAGGGAGACTTTAGTAAGGTGTCTCTCCAACTACCATATAAATACTTATTTTCTGCAAAACCTAGAATGTCCTCTGTGCTCTGATCACACACATCAGATCAGGCACCACAACAGGATGAAGAATGCCTGGTTTACAGATCTTGTCAGGACCCATTGCTTAGGACTTGCCTACTGACATTATGACAGAAGCATGGATGGATACGTCCAGTCAAAGATACTTAAGCATCCAGGAAATTCAGAAGTCAAAATATAGGATCTTACAGACCACAAATATTTGCTAACTTGCAAAGCTAGACAGCAGCTGTGAAGGGATAACTTCTTACCTATACTTGGGTTTCAAGAACTGGAATCAGGCAGGATTCTCACCTAAGTCCTTGTGAAGATCCATCTTCTAGACCAGACAACAGGCAAAACAATAACATTGCTAAAACACAGCAGACTTCAAGAGATCTCATTAACAGTCCCATATAGCCTGAATAAATATGAGGCAAACCCAAACAAACAAAAAAATCCAATATTCAAAACCTTATTCCCAAATTCTCCAGGTGGCACTGTGTACAAAATTATACATCTAAACTTAACATCTAGTCTTCCAATATCCAGCTTTATTAAAAATGCCAAATCTGAGAACATTCAGCAGCAGGTGTAATGCTTGTTATCATTAGCAGCACTGATCTAAAAGAACTACATGCCATAGTAAATCAGAGAGACTGCTCATGGCAGTAGGAATTACACACAGAAGCAAGAGTTCATAGTTGTCAGCAAAAAAAATGACATACTGTGTTTTTTTCTAAATGTATCAGTAATAAAATGCCAAACTATGTTGTGAAAAGCTATGTAGATTCTGAAAACATATTCAGCTTTTCTCTTTTTTACATGTGTGCTCTATACAGATGCAATGAGGAAATTGAAGACTGTACCCCCCAACTCTGTAAGAAATTTTAGATGTACTGAATAGTATATTTTCCCATCCTGCAGATTTTTTTGACCACTAGTAAGTGATTTTTAAGTATGCAGTGATGAAGCCTACTTTTCTATGTACTTTCTAGGGTTTACCCTCCTAGATCAGTGCTTCCAGTCACAACACTGATCTTCAGTTGTTCTTTTTGATCAAAAAAAAGATTTGTTCAAAAAAGAACCAATTAACAACCCCCAAATAATACTTTATTATTAGGAAAACAAGTAAATAATAAACTATTTTTTTTCAGACTCAAATGTGTATATTATTTTATTCTCTTTTCCAAGAATCTGTATGTCTGGTTAAATAGAAAAATTACACTTCTCTGTTGCTCCACAATTAAGAAGTGTCCTTGCTTCCTCTGGCAACTGAAAGAGCTAATCATGGAATGATCATCTTTAAGTTAAAATAGCTCATAAGCTTACATCCCATGCAGATGGAACCCATACCAAAAAAGAAAACACCACTCACACAAGCCTCTATACCAAACATGACAAGCGAAGTACAGGTTGTTTCTTAATAGCCCACAAGTATTTACAGGTTGACTCCTGCAAATCAGTGACTACGTCTCTGAACATGCCTTTCACGCAGCTGATCTTGCTGAAAAGACAAGGCATTCCCATGGCTGCCGTGGCAGAATGGACTTCAATGGACTGTTTTCAGTCCTGAGCCCTACTCGTGCTGCTTTATGACATTTTAAAAGTAACGTCATCCTTCCAGGTCTTCATCTCCTCATTTTAAATGATATCATCTCCATTTTTAAGATAACTTAAACCAGGTATATTATCTCACTTATTATATTTAAAATTGCACGTTTGTCAGGGAAATATTTCTGTAACAAAAAAACACAAAAAACTTTGATTTCAAAAGGAGTAGGTGCTTGCTTTTCTTTTATTTTAAAAAGGTAACAGCCTTTTATACAGGTTTGGTAATTTAATGAAAACTCTTGTGTGAATCTTTAGGACAGAATTCCTGATCCTAGGACACCAGTGAAAATTGTCTTATACCTGTCTGACAATTGTTTATGGATCACAACTATGAATTTCTTAATGGGGCATAGACTAATAATGAAATTCTAATATGCTATGATTTTCTTTTAAAAAAAACAAACTGAATTTAAGATTTTTCCCTTGAAAAATCATTACAAATTTCTCCCATTATTTGTTATGATAAATCAACCTTTACCCATAACGAGCCTGGTGACCTTTACAACTTCTGAGCCCAGAATTTCCATTTGAATGGGCCATGTTTTTTCTCACAATAACCCCAATTCTCTCTCCTTGTTAATATGGTTGCCCCTGGTGTTGCATTAGCTAATCCTTTCGAGAAACCAGCCAGCAGGATCAGGAATTGGAAGTTCAAAGGTCACCCCCAAACTGATATCTCCCCAGTGGCAACATGAGATGAGCAATGACATAAAGAATTTCTTTTTTTTTTTTTTTTTTAATAGATTTAGCATTCACTGCTGCTGACAAAATTACTCTCTATGACCTTGTAGCATGTAAACATTTCCTACTTTATACAGTATCTAGTAGTTATTCTGCTGAAGAAACTTGACTCTTAAGATTTACACTTTTGGTTGTATTGCGTTTGAAAATATATTGGACTACTCTGTTTATTTATTCCTCTCCTCTTCCTTACTCATAATAATACCCTAGATACTTAAAAATGGTATCACTTATATGAAAGTGGGCTGTCTACCAAGTTCTGGAATTTAGCTCTCTAGCTAGACCTAGTCTTCTTTAACATTTAGAAGATATGGATCTGTTATTTTAACTGGAATACATTTCACTATATACAGAGTCTTAGAGTATCTATATTAGAAACACAATTACATACAACATACTTAATTTGATTTAAACAGTTATGTGCTAGTTAGGCAATACAGATTTGCTTTTATGAACCTTCAAAATCAAGACGAGCTAAAGGTGTACAAAAATTACTATGTCCATTAAGGATTGTCAGGCTTTCTCCCAAGAAATCAAAGAATTTTTAAAATACCAGATATCTTTTCTGAAATGCTCAATCCCTCAGACACAGAAAACTACAGAGCAAAATACTTCATGGACACAAAAAAAACCGCTTATATTCAGAGGTTCTTGTTCTGACTTATCTCTCTGGAGACTGAATAAGACAATGTGTCTTCCCACCGCAAAACCTTTTTATATGTTCTGTTCAGTCTGGTTTTGGAAAGAAAGACGACCATTTTTTCTCTAACAATCTGATTCAGAATAAGGCATTTATCTAAAAGTAAGATGCAAACTGGGCATATACACATGTACAGTGTATTTTACCGTATGCTGTCACATCACCTAAAAATAACTCCTAGAAAGTAACTACCCTGTTTTCTGCTGTTGCTGTGTTGTCTCTAAAATAAAGCTCATTTTCTTACCAATACACATATACACACTTCCATTAGACAGTCTTCTGAGATTATACTTTGACATTTGTACTAGAAAGTCCAGTTTAGCTTAGAAAATGAGTAAACAACAGGGGTTTGTCTTTGAAAAGATATACCTATGTAAGAATATTTTTAACAGATTTTCTTTACAGAGTTATTTTTTTATTGACATCCATAATTTCGCTTCTTAGAATGCTACAGCTACCTTGCTGGTGCAAAATAACCTTGTATTATACTTTTTCTGTAAAGAAATAAAAAGGGAAAGGTACGTTATAATAAATTGCAGAGGTGAAGGAACACTTATGTTACTGTTTCCATTGCAATATCATAGCTTTGCTAATGGCAGCCTGCTGTGCAGTTAAAAAAAAAAAAGGAAAAGGAAGACAGAAAAAAAGGAAAAAAAGAAACCTGGTTAATTAGAGTACAGTTGCTGCTTTATTGCAGCATTACTGCTAAGTGGACTGAGATGCCTTCCCATAGGCAGGTGCCAGTGGTTGTACAGCTCATTTAGCCTGGGTGAGTAATGTCAGTTCAGGAGGAGAGAAAGGCTTGTGTCTTCAAACTTTCAATCTGCCTCCATTATCTGTGATCAAGGTGGAACCACAGGGGAGTGGAATTACTGGCAGGTCTAGGACAAGTGAAGAGGCAGTGAATCTATAAGACATATTAATCATCTTTCCCTTCTCTTCACTGGCGCCAGCCTGTGCCTCCGACTCCCCGGCGCCAGGCAAATGGATTCTCTGTCCCCACAGGTACAAGAGAATGCCTTTCAGGGGCAAGTCATCAGAATAATAATTACTGACACTGCTGAGATCAGCCCTAACCGGTCCAAAAGGGAAGAGAAAGTATTACGGGAGAAACATATTTCCTGAACTTTCATACCAGCATTTATGGCATTAAGATATTTTTCAATTACATTAAGGACTTTCAAATTATATCATTCTAAATCTATATTATAGTAACATCATTAACATAGTCTGAGTTTTTAAAATCTTTACAGTTTCTATTTGAAATATCATTTGGATCTGTTGCTGAAGTGTGAATACAGAAAAGTGCATATTACATCATTTACGTTACAACAAGTGATCCTTACATGTGGAACTGATTAATTCTGGAACAGAACACCACACTGTTTTGGTATAGCTATTCCTAATTATAAATATGAAATAAGCATTAGTATAAGGATTATTGTACACACCATGCAGTAATAGCCACATGTGTACATATATAAATACATAAAACCAGGCATATTTTAAAGGCATAGGCATAATTTAAAATTAACTAATTTAACACAGTATGACTAGTCTGTATTTTATTATATTTAGCATTTTTAGTTCCTTCCTCTCCAAAGCATTTATACACACAAACAATAAAATGCAGCCCATCATCAACTTAAACAGAAGAATAAACCCCAGCAAAAAGCTAGTTCTGTTTCAATTCAGTAATTGTAGCAGTATCTAAAGAGCTCAGAGTAAGAAAAGAGGCAATTTGTTATATCTTATGCTACAGAGAATATTTTACATTACAGCATATTGTACGTTACAGCATAGAACATGAAATATTTTCTTGATCTGATTACTATCAGTTCAATATCTGACTGTCGAGGATACTGAGCTCAATATAAGAGTAATACAGTAAAATATCAAATTACTTGCCAGAATTACATGACAAAACTGGCTCATTAACATATGCTGATTTATGTACCCTCCATGTAAACACAAATCTTGACTTCAAGAGTTCACATCATAAAGTATCTGACCTTGAGTTCAGCTTGGAGTTCGCCACACACCTGCAGCCATCTAAGCAATAATAATGCTAATATTTGTGTATGCCATTTTGTGTTCAGTACCAAAAAAAGTAAAAGAAACACATTCTAACACTAACATGTTCATTTATTTTCAAAACAGCAATTTTGAGTTTACTGACAGATAGTACGGAAAAGGAATGACTTGAAAATGCAAAATCAAATCAAATCGCTGCTTTCCTGGTGATCAGCTGCAGCAGCAGCCTCCAAGTCAGCCAATCAGTTTTCTCTATTGATTTTTCCGCTGGTCTTAAGTGACTTTGGACACTGATCAATGTTTTAAAAGAGAAACATTAAACCTCATACAGAAAAATACACATCTGACTAAAGAGCAGCAATGAAAGTAAAAGTTTGCCAAAAGGTAAAAAGGATGTACATATTGAATGATATTCAGGCTCTCAGAACACATAAAGCCAGTCTAAGAGCAAAATTAAACTGTATCTTTTTTTGAGACATGCAGAATAAAAATTTCTTTCACATGCTCTCAAAAGTATCTAGAATTTTATCTGCCAGAATAAACAAACACTGTGCCCACAGTGATTACTGCTGTTATAGATACACAGACCCCAAGCAGTTATAAAATGGCAATGAAAGTCTGTTGTTACATTTTTGAAATAAAAGATGCTCTAAAAAGACAGTTCATAACTGTTATATTATTTTCATACCCCATTATTTATTGTGATTTGTCTTCTCTTTTTTTTTTTTTTTATGAAGTCCTTACATTTTTCAGGACATTTATCATTAATTTAATGAACTGTAAATATTTTCTTCAACTCAGCTGTGTATATAGGGGAACCCTAATATAAGAGAAAGCCCAGCTAAGACCCTGTGGATAGATACAGTGTATTCAGATATCAGCTGGCATGACAGTGCCTAATCCTGAGTAACGTGCCCAAGAGCCAAGGGAACGCTATTTCTCTCCGTTGTTCCAAACAACAGATGCTGTCAATTAACTTTAAGCAGCACCCAAGAAAACCCTTTTGTTATATTTTGCAGTATTATGCAGAAAGTGTCACCTCTGGAAATGAGGGAACAAGCTGTTTTTCATTATCATTCAATTGTCCCAATCAATCTGACAATTACAAAGAGAAAAAGTCTTAATCACTAGACACATGCTAGTTGCTGCTAGTTTTACCAGCTGCAAAGGAAAAAGAAAAGAAGAAAGAACAACCAGTCCCCCAAACAACAGAAACAACAAAAAACAAACACAAAAATTCAAAAATAGTTTTCCTACTCAGGGATATAACCCAAAAAACATACCTGTATTAGGGTAAAAGATAATTAAATACACAGTGTTATGATAGGTATGGGAATAGCCATTGCAACAAATTAGTAATTAAATCAGCTTATGCTCTTGATTTACTATCGCTTTTATATAAGTACCATTTGCTGTGTACAAAGAAACAGCCATCAGCATCTTATCCATTTGAATACAAGAAAAGTTGTTCATTAAAGTTGTGACTAGTGAATTTCCATATAATTAAAGTACTGTATATATAAGCAGTATCAGAGCTTTCTGGGAACTGGTGAGAGAATGGGTGTAAATACAGATGGCCAGATTCATTTATTCTACTCGAAAGACTGAGGCTGCAGAAAAGCAGTATTGCCAGCCAGGATGTGGGCAGGGAACTTTGGTGACTCTCTTAGAGAGCCTCAAACAATAAATATGGTAACTTCTACTGGATTGGAAAACAATTCCTTTTATCTTCTAAGCTGTACTTGCCTGTACTGATGAGGATCATGCGCAGCACACTTGATGCACAGAGAATGCAAGCAATATATACTATGTCTATGAGGAAGGACACTCACACTCTCAATTTCTGGTCTATGAGTCCAAGTTCTTTGCTGAACTGACCCAGCGTGATACCTTCACCTGACCTGCTCCTCCCACCAGCAGTCCTGAGAAAACAAAGGATAGCTTGGTGCTCCATTCCTTAAAGGGAATAAAGTCCCTACATAATGTGTATTTGGACAGTAAATAAGCAACAGGTTTGGCCCACCATCAGGAATTTGAAGGACTTAACCTACCTACAATTTCTACAGAAGTAAATGCTATCCCATGGAAAAAAAAAAATTTACATCCCTTTTCAGTAGCATTGAAATGTTCTCTCTCCTATTAACACCCAGAGTAGAGCAGCAGGCAACAGCTTTTGGAACAAAACTGGCATAAAGAGTCACGCAGTGACACATGCGCTAGATGGTGAGTGACATCCATTAGAATAGGTATTCTGGTAAATGCCAGATATGTGACATTGAAAGTATCTGCCTGATGCAAGTCTTTCGGTATACACCAGTTATGTTTTGTCATCTCCTCTCAAACAGCTCCACTGTCACTAAAAACACAGCGAACATTCAGTATTCACAACCACGCTGCTCTGGCTATCAGCACCTGGGCACCAAAGAAGTGCCACAGATGGAAATTATTCCAGAACTATTGGCAACCTGATTGAATCATTCTGCCTGATGCCATTCTTGACGGAAGCAAGGGTAACAAAAAGCGTCGGTCTGCTGACATTCTCTCTCAAGAAGTTACACATTGCTTTTCTGCACATTTATCAAAAAGGACCCACTTTCCCTCATCTGACTGACTGATCTCTGAGCATACAAAAAGTTGACTTACGCTTGCAGTGAGATCTCTGGGCCTTGTTGCAGTTCAGATAAAAGATTTCTGTGTGCTTACACTCTGGAGGCCAGGACTATGATTCTGGTACGTAAACCCGGATTTCAGTTTTTGTCCTCAGGAAATCTGCTAGTCACAATAATTCCAAACCATACACGTAAAGATATAAAGATCAATGCACAAAAGAGAGTCACAATAAGTATTAAAACAACACCCATATCTTACAGAACTCCATAAGACTTAGATAAGAAGGAAATGTTATACCTGAGGCATGAAGAAGAAAGAACAGGTAAACCTTTGTTATAAAAAAAAAAAAAAAAAAAGAGAAGTCTCAGGTGCTGGATTTGGCACACACGTACACACATGAAGCTTTATACACTCAGACCAATACATCTATGAAATTGCAGTACTGGCCTATAAGGCAATGAACATCAAGGTGGGGACAAATCAGAGAAAAACAAATAATTCAATTTCCAGGGTCTCTAGAGAAGGGCCTTGAAGACAACATGAGTCCTCCAAAGGCCACCTGCCTAGGGTTTAAGAGAAGTCTTCTGTCTAGAGCCTTTCTAAAATGATGAGGAGATGCCAATACAAGGGGCAGTTGGGTCCTGAGAGTTTTCTCAAGAGGTGTCAACTTTGTGACTGGCTGTAAAACTTCTTATTCTTCTCGGCAGTCTCTTCAGACTTCTAATCTGAACTCTTCAGGCTAGTTCGGGTTTGACTAGAGGCATACCAGATAAAGCCAGTAAGAGGTTTTTACCTCCTCAAGGCCCTTTCAAGGGCAATTTTTCTACCTTGCTCATGATTAATCTGTAAAATTGACACAAGTCACTCTTAAGGAGGAATCACAGTTACTCTTCTGCGTTCGCTGACCCACTGAAGATATTTTGTTGCTGTAGAAAGTATTTATTGTACAAAGTAAAGTTTCCTTTACTAGCTACAATGGTAGACAGCATAGATCCCCCACGGAACTCTATTACTCATGTACTGAAAGTCCAGTACCATCAATAAAGTATAGAAGATAGCATTTTAATTTCATTTTTAAAAAAACTAACACCCATGTTTTATAATTTTTGAAAGAGATAATGCATTTTTGGTACATGTATTTATTCTGAGAAATTACAGAAAATCAAGCTACTAGTCTTTTAAGAGGTCTTTTGATTTGATTTCTTGTTTTTCGAAAGCTGAGGAAGGAAAAGGCTTCTTGATCCATTTCTCTTTGCAGAGGTAAATGGCCTGGTGAAAAATGAAATACTTCTGTAAGATAAAATCAGCATCAGAATAGAGCTCGCATATCTCCTTTTACATTTTATCTTGATAGTGAGGGAAAAAAAGAAGTACTTTTCCTTGTAATTATATTTGATCTACGTATGTGTCTGTTCAGTCATTCAAGATTACTCTTTTTCAAAAAACTCTTGTGTTTATATTGCTTCCTTCTTGAATGTTTTTCTTCATTCTGCTGTGTAGAAGAATTTACAGAATAAGGACAACATAAAGCATATAGCACTTACTGCCTTTATTAACAATCATGAGGCACTCAACTGGAACTGTACAATTTCTATTTACAGTTGGACTGTAAGTGTTCTTATGTAAACACGCAACTTTGGAACAACTGAAACTATTCAAAACAGAGTTCATCCAGAAGAAAAAAAAAAGATAAAGAGGAATTAACATGGAAGAAACCCTTTGCTTTGACTTACTCAGAATAAAATACTAAGGTTGTCTTAAAACAACAACTAGTTTTGAAACGTATCAAGATTTAATTTCCAAAAGATATAAGTATTGAAAAAGAAAATATAAGTATTTTAAAAGTAAGCAACATGAACAAAATTATGCATAAAGCTCTGTTTCTGAACATAGTGCCGGGCAGCCTTGCAAGGCAATAAAGAATAGCAGCCCCTTAGAAGACCTAATGCTTGGCACTGTCGGAGGACATCGCATATATTGCAGATCGCGGGTGAACCTAGAGCAGTTTCAAAAGGAGGAATGGAGCCATTTCAAGATTATAAAGTGTGTAGAGAGGAAAAAGAGAATTTATAAGGAAAAGTCAGTTATTCTTTTTGGGGGTTTGGTGGTGGTGTTTAAATAGAATAAAAATCCTTACTGCAAGGGGGAGACAGTGATCGAGGGATAGCTGCTGGCTTCCCATGGGAGCTAGCAGCGAGTTCAGGAAGTCAGTGATGGCAGCCAAATCTCACCCACGGGGTCAGCAGGATTTGTGCTACCTGCCAGCCCTCCAGACAAAGGACAGTGGGGTTAAATAAGGAGGAACTTTTCCTCTGCTGCTTTGGGCTCCATGTCTGGAGACAGTGACACTCAAAGAGCCAGAGGAGCAGGTAGCAATTCCTTGTCTACAACTGCTTCTTCTTGGCCTTCACCAAAATTTCAGTGCTGTCACTAAGGAAGACGTGCCGCCATAGTACCAGAAAGATATGTAAAAAAACAACCTTCCAGAAGCCAATTAAAACATAGGCCAAATGCTTGGGGAAGATTTCTGTAAACATAGGAGGAAAGTGCCAACTTTTTTGGAACGTAGGTGTGTTTAAGAAATATGATGGGGAAGGACTGCGTGACAGACTGCTGAGGGGAATCGGGAACCTACGGCGGCTTTCTGGAGGTGAGAGGGTAAGACCCAGCCAGGGTATGATCTGAGTCAATGTGGTAGGCCTGGGTTCTGTTTTCAGGCTAGAGACTAGAAAATAACACAATTTTGGCATTATTAGAGAAGCTGGCTATCAGAAGGCAGAAATACTCTTTTCAGGAATATGTTTAAAGAGGAAAAACCGCACTTTGGCTAGAATACCAGCGTGTACTTCGAGTGACTTGGGATCATTTGCTTAAGCCACTAGAGATGAAAGGGAAAACTGAAATATATTAAAACCCCCACACATTATAGAGTACGTTTAAGTAGGGATGAGTTCAGGAGATGCTTTATAACAACTCTTAGTAGTTATTTAGGGATCTACACAACATGCCCACATCATATAAGTATCAGAGAAGGACATTCCTCAGTATTTTCAGCAGATTATTTTTGATAATCTCCTCATATTGGCCCACTCCAGGGGAAATCTTACACTCTGAATCCATTTACCACGATGGATGTACCACCGGTCAAGACAAAATAAAGATGAAAAAGAAGCAGAACCTACCCTTTCTGTAGCTAATAGCATTAATCAGCTGTCAACAAGAGTCCTTAATGATAGTAACAGACAAAGCATTAATGAAGAATGCTGACTTGATT
Source organism: Phaethon lepturus (assembly GCF_000687285.1). Classification (NCBI taxonomy): domain Eukaryota; kingdom Metazoa; phylum Chordata; class Aves; order Phaethontiformes; family Phaethontidae; genus Phaethon; species Phaethon lepturus. The sequence goes on along the minus strand of NW_010523879.1, from coordinate 184,670 downwards.
TATTAGCAAGATATTCATATGACGGCGAAGAACCGTTGTTAGAGAAAACATCAATTTGATAGGAGTATAACAACACGTAATAGGAGTATAACACACGATTCAAGCCATTCCATCAAGTCCATCTCTAGTAGACTATATGAGCTATGGTAAAAATTACATTACTGGAAAGCATGCAAAATACAGGATGCATTTCTTCCTCGTGAAGCTAATTTAAAAGAAAAGATTACAGAATAAAATACCTAAAAATACCTTCAACTAATTCAGATCTCTGGCTGATAACAGAGCAATGTAAATTGCAAAAATCTGATACAAGTTCCTATAGTGTATTTTAACTTCTTTTTTTTTAACTACATGAAGTATTTTCATTGCAAAATTAGATGGAGTGTTTTTATTCTTAATAAATGAAAGTGTAATGTACTGTATTTTATGCTATTATAGAATTGTGTAAAGGTTATTTTGCTGCTAGTTCACTGCATATTTTCATATGCAAATGACACAAATTAAATCATCTCAAATAGTAACAGAAATTCCAGCAGAACAGTATTTTTAATACAAATCATCATCCCCTCCAGTCATATTACAGATAGAGAATTGCTTCTGTATTTATATTTTTTCATTAAAAATAAAATGATTAATTTCACAAGTTAATTTACTTTCCCCATCACAACACCAAAATTGAAATTAAATATTCTAACGCTTAGATATATTAAAGGCTCGTTTATTGAAAGCAGCTTATTGTTTTAGGAACATTTTCTTGATAAGTGCATGTTGCTGCTCTACTACTACAATATTTGTAATGATTTTATTGAACAAATTGCGCATTGTTGCTTGGGTTTTGTTAAGCATTATAGAACTCATATTTGTCTGCTCAGGAACATACAAGAGACCTTTTGCTTATCCCTACTCTAAGTATTTTGCCAATTTTGAATATTTTAACAGAACATTCCAATAACCTCAGTCATGGATTTCACTGAAAGGTCGAGCTGTAGTGCAGTGACTATCCCTTCAACGGGCCTCAGTATGTTTAATGGAAATTACCTGCTCCCCCCACACACTGTGTGCAAACTCACTTTTACTTCCATGTGGCTTGCTTTCTATTATAAAATGATCATAACCAAAGACGAATCTTAGTGAACCATAGTAATAGGTTTATAAGGATAAGACATGAAAAAACCTTCAGCATTTTCATACCCTTATCTTTTCCCTCAGAAGAAATAAAGTCTTCTTTTTGTTTAATAATATGGCTTATTCTTTCTTTTATAATTAAAAAATTATAGTTTTGCTCTATTTTAGATTTTTATGTTATGCCTCACTAAGGTCAAAGATGGCTCAGACTGGGCATCTCTTTGAAGTAATTCTGTGTTGGAGGAACAAGAAATATATATAGCAGAGAAATTATCCCGTCAGCTAGACAAGAACCTGTGTTTAGTGACTGAGCCACTTGAAGGTTAATCAGATCTTCAACCAATCCCATCAACACGGATGTGATGAATATTTGATTCGGACTAATTAGTACGCAAATCCAGACATTCTGAAGGTATTTGAAATGGCTTAGACAGTGACCCGGAAAAAAAATACAGATAGTAACACTCCACATTAATATGCTCCAAAAATTGCTACAGTTGCACCTAGGTCACCTTCACAACCTCAGAAGACTTGCAGGTACGAATAACAATAACCAGTAATAATAGTAGATATTGTTATTCACCTTTCTTTTATCAGTGTTTTCGGGGAAACAGAGATGGCAGACCTCATGGTTGTGTGCAACCTGGAGGAGAAATCAGTTCTATGGGGTTAAGATATACATGTATCAAAGATGTAAAATTTTTTATTTTATGCATTTCTGAAGGCCTGAAATAACATAATCAAATACAATGTAAGGCAATATTCTCAGAAATATCATCTTCACACCAAGACTGCAGAAAGCAGTTCATTCCTGTAGCAGAACAAAACACAATACAGTCTAAGGCAGAAAGCAAGTGCTCCTGCAACTTAGATATCTCCCTCTACAAGGATTTCTTCCATGGTACAGCCTTGTGTAATGCAGACACATACGGTACCACAGTGCTTCAGAGCAAAATAAGCAATTATTGCATTATAAGTGAAAGAATTTAGAAAACTCTGATTTCTATAACACTATGATTAGCAAATACTGTTATCACCAGTCTTGCCAAACATGCATTTTTCCCCCAACTGAAGTATTACAAACTTTGAAGTGTCAAGGTTTATAAACCAAATCCACCAAATCTTAAAGCTGGCCTCCAAGCAATGACATTTAGAATTTATAAATATATGAATAAATTATAAAAAAGACAAAGAATGCCCTGAATGGCTTTTCTTCTTCATGAGACAGAAGGCTGCACAAGGGGAGTAAAAGGGGAACTCTTTGTTGGTGAGATCAGATTTCTTGTCAGTTTTTGACACTGCTTCCATTATACAGCCACTAATAATTCTAAGAACATAATTATTAACTAAAAGAGTTAATATCTTGACTTAGGTTTCTGTTCTTTAGAACAAGGTTGAAACAAAAATTCTGATAAAGATAAAAAAAAAATCACACAAATTCTACATTAAAAATATCAAAAGGAAAACTAGTGGCATCTTTTATCAAAACAGGATAATGTAGAAAAAAAAAAATTTATCTTGAATGGATACCAAAGAGAGGGTATACACCTTTCTATTTCATTTCAGTCAGCAAGTAAGAACATTTAATCCATGAAGTTTCCTGATTTTCACTGAGGGAAAAAATCCTGATTTTCATTGAGGCAAAAAGATGTTTGTTACAGATGGAAACTCGAGTAGTTTTACTACCAACCAACAGACAGAAAAAAAAATGTAAAAATAAAGAGTGCCATTACACTGGGTGCTAAACTTCCTCGCTTTAATGAGGCTCGACCATCACTTAGCACTTTCCATGGTCACTTCGATTCAACGGACCTAACAAACTGCAGACTTGGGTTTGGGTGATGGATTTCAGCACATCAATAAAAATGAATAATTGGAATACATTTTTTTCTTCTTCAGATCAGATTACCAAGAGATCTACACACTCTCACATGCACACAGAATCATACAGTTTACAGGAAAAAAAATTAATGTAAAAATGTGATCCATGACTTAAGATATCAGGCTACACGGTCAAATTAAGGTGCTCCAACCACATCTTTCCTCTATCTCTTTGGAGGACTGGACTCTAAACTACTCAGTAAAGTAGTCTAGAGGTTTAAAAAACCAAACAAACAAATTACTTAAAAATACTCGTTAAACAACTTCAGTTGTCAGTTTATAACCTAGTCTCAAAAACAAGTGCAGAAAGAGAGAAGAGAGGAAACAAACTGGGAGGAAGGTGGAAATGGCTAAAAGAACCTCTCATGAACAGGTTTGGTCTACCAAGGAACCCAGTGTAACCTACACCTCTGCCTATCCCAGCAACTGACCACAAAAGTGACATTTCCAGTCAAAAGTAAACAGCTTTGTAAATAACCTGCAGAAACTTCTGTCCTATTATAAAGCCCTATAAACTTTATGCCAAAAGCATGCCTGGAAAATTGTTTCAATTTTTAATATTTCTACATTATTGCATTTGAAATTAAAAAATCCTGTAAAGCACAGCATTCATGTTTAACAGATGTAAAAAATAAAACAAAAAATTAAACATGGAGATAAATCATGAGAAAAACACTATATAGGTGTCTGAGAGTTTTATCAAAAAAAACCAAACTTATTGATAGATACTTCTTTATAAGATAATTAGATTTCTTTCATAGTGCAAGAAAATATATAAGATAGTTAGAAAATACATAGGCAAATTTTCTCTCTCATGTTTTCATTACACATCTTGGAAATATAACAAAAAGACACATTTTTTTAAAACCAAAAAAAAAATCTCTGAATGAGCCAATATTTCAAAATGATAATACATGACAAAATATATCAAAATAATTATAAAAGTGATTCAGAGAAAAATGACTGTACATATTTTAAGTTAAACAGCAAGCTGTTAGTCTAACTGAGAAAATCTTCTGCCTCTCATCCATTTTTCTTCCTAGATTTTAAAGAAACACAGAATGGTTGAGGTTGGAAGGGATCTCTAGAGATCATCTAGTCCAACCCCCTCCTCAGAGCAGGGTCAGCTAGTGCAGGTAGTTCAGGAATATGTCTAGTGGGGTTTAAATATCTCCAAGAATGCAGACTCCAAAACTCTCTGGGCAACCTGTTTCAGCGTTTGACCGCCCTTGCCATTAAAAAAGCTTTTTTGTACCTTTAAATGGTATTTCCTGAATTTCCAGTTGTGCCCACTGCTGCTTACCCTGTCACTGGGCACCAATGAGAAAAACCTGTCTCAGACTTCTCTAGTCTCTGACATCAGGTATTTATAGACACTGATAAGCTCTCCCCTGAGCCTTCTCTTCTCCATGCTAAAGAGTCCCAGCTGTATCAGCCTTTTATCATGAGAGATGTTCCAGCCCTTCATGAGAACGAGCTGTCCATGTCCGTCTTGTACTGGGGAGCCCAGATTTGGACACAGCACTCCAGAGGTTTCTCACCAGTGCTGAACAGAGAAGGAGGATCACCTCCCTCATACTTCTGGTAATGCTTATCCTAATGCAGCCCAGGATGCTATGGCACATTGCTGGCTTATATCCAACTTGCTGGCCACAGGGACCCTCAGATCCTTCTCTGCAAAGCTGCTTTCCAGCCAGTCACCCCCAGGCTATACTGGTGCATAGGATTGTGTACACCCAGGTGTAGGACGTTCCAATTCCATTTCCCTTTGTTGAACTTCATGAGACACCTGTCAGCCGATTTCTCCAGCCTGGCAAGGTCCCTATGAATGGCAGTACAACCATCGGATCTATCAACCACATATCCCTATTTTGTATCACTTGCCAACTTCCAGACAGTGCTTTCTGCCCCATTTTCTGGGTCATTAATGAAAATATTAAACAGTGTTGGCCCACGTATCACTCCCAGGGGTCTTCCATTAGTGACTGCCCTCCAGATGGACTAGTCCCTACCTCTTCAATTCATTTTTGAGAATGTTACTGGGAACAGTGTTGAAAGCCTTGTTAAAGAAAAGACAACAACGTTCGCTGCTTTCCTCTAATCCACAGAGCTAAGCATCTCGGGCTACTCAAGCATGTTTTCCCCTTTATAAATTCATGGTGACTAATCCCAAACACTTTAATGTACTTCAGGTATCTGGAAATTGTTTCCAGGAAGATTTGCTGCTTTAGCTTCCCAGGGACTGAGGTGAGGCTGACTAGCCTGTAGTTCCCTGGATGCTCCTTCCTGGGGAGATGAGTGACATTTGCTTTCTTCCAGTACTTAGGAATTTAGGATTCAGACCCAGATGGGCCTTGGTTTTCTTAACCCCATCCCTGCATGCTTGGAGAGTATCTCTGTATTCCTCCCAGCCACCTATCCCTGCTTCCACTTCTTGTATCTGATAGGGTTTCTTGGAGGAATGAAAATACATGAAACTACTGGAAACTGTTAGCAAAGAATTAAGATCAAAGGCAGCAACTGGAAAACATGAGATGAGGGTTCAGTATGATAATATAGACCCACAGTTCTCAGATTCAGAATAACATCTTCTGCAAAGTTTTTCTGACAACAGTGTTATAAGAAATCCACAGCTTCAACTATTGCTTTACTTTTAAGAAAAATTATGTTTTTCCATTAGTTTTGGGTAGGCCAAGATTTTACTTTCAAATTTTACTCATAAAGCAAAAAAATTGTGATCACAGGATAGGAAAAAGAAGGTACATTAACAAGCAACAGGGAGTTGATTAATACACAGCTGAAGACCTAGAATGCCATGAATTTCCTGGCAAAGTATGTTAACGAGCAACAGGGAGCTGATACAGCTGAGGACAAAAAATTCCATAAATTCATTGGCAAACCCATAGAAACTCAACATGTTACTGCAGGACACTAAACGCATAGTCCTGCGAGATGCTGAGTCTCACCCCAGCAATTAAATTCTTTGCAAACTCAAGTCGTGTTCTGGGTTCAAGATTGATCAGCTTAAGGATCCTATTTTTATTATCTTTAGCACATTGTTTACACTTCTCAGAATGAGTCTATTTCCTTTTAATTACAGTTTGGCAAATCATTGCTCCCAACTGTTTGGTCAAAGATGCTTTGAAAAATAAGTCTTTAAGTTGCAGAAGAAAATTATTATAGCTGCACACAACTATAGTCAAAAACCAAGCAACTGCATGGACTTCTCACTGAACGACTCGTCACACTTCCTTCTAGAATCTGGATGAATCTTCAAGGTGTAACACATCCACAAATATTTAGTCTTCCAGATGGGCCAAATACCCAGTGGCATGAATACCTGCAAAAATACCTGCATGAACAGGTATATGTTTGTGTAAGAGCTGCTGCATTTCGACAGACCAAAGGTTCATCCAAATTGGTGCTCGGTCACTAGCAATGATCAGAAATAGGTTCTGAGGATACATATAACAATATCAATAAAAGTCTTATGAAAAGAGTTGAAGAGCAAAAAAATTCAAACTGACATTTACTTCTCACGTACAATCCACAGATAAACACACAGAAAATACACAAAAATCAGGAAGGAAGAAAACAGCATTATGATTACTGGTGAACACCACGATTTGCAGAGTATAGGTAATTTCAAAGAAATAAGATTACCGCTTCATAAAGATAACAGGGCATCTACACAAAGTTACAACACCCAAGAGATCACTGAGGTAACAGTAAGACTATAGAGATCCTAACTTGGGTCCTGGAAACAATGTGCCTTATCAAAATACTGATCTTGAACAGAATAAATCCCACTTCTCAGGAAGGCTACAGGTTAGGAACAGGACCACATGGAAGCAACTGTACTGTTTTCACTTCTGTAGCTAGCTGGGTTTTGTCCTGGTGTGAGGATCTGTCCTTCCCAGGGCAAAGACAGGCAATCAACATACTGTTCTTCAGGTTTCACAAAGTATTTGGCTTCCTCTCACATAATATTTAGAATGAAAACAGCACTATACAAATGTCATGAATCTCCATTTTATTTAATTAAATTGACTCAATTGATGGAGACAGAAAAGCTTCTGAACATGAAGAATCATTCCATGAAATATTTCTAGTGTGGGCCCCTTGGAAATTTACTCCTCCTTGATAGCTTTACTAATAAACTAGAAGAAAACATGGTAGTATGCCTGGTAAAAATCTACATAAGACACTGAGCTTTGAGAATAATGATGTGGAGAAATCACTGGTACATATATTTTAATATAAGATATGTCATATTGGGTGAGGTCAGTGGTCCATCTAGCTCAAAATTCTGTCTCTGGATTTGGCAAATACCACTTCTGCAGGACATAATTGTCATTTTTAATATTAAATACAAGATCCTAGACCTAAGAAGAAACAATAACTCACGCAGCAATTGTTTTACTCTAGAATAAGGAGACACTGAGCAGGATGAAAGAACTGTGGTAATAAGATCTTCAATGGACAATCAAGGAATGGCAAGGAAGAATATAGATTACATACACGTAATTAGTTTAGGTCTTCACAACCAGACAGAATAAAGATTTGGTATCTACCTTTCAAAAAAAACTTGAAACAATTAAACATTTCAGAAGAGAATCCCATTTCCTTTGTCTCTGACTAAAAGGACACGTCTACAGTACAGTCATTGCTGATAGTGGAACACATAAATATACAAGAATTAGCTTTAAATTTGCATGTTGGTAAATAGTATGGTCATGCTAAGGCAGCAGTAAAAGCCCAAGAAGTCATCCATGGGTGTGCCTAGGAGCTCACACTGAATGCCCAAGTGGTCATATTACCAATAGTACCCAAGCTAGCTTGCCCAGGTACACAGGTAGCGCTACATGGCCTTCAGTTGCTGCTGTTAGATACACCTATAAAAAAATCAGTCTGTTTAGTTTACAGAAAAGGTGGCTAAGAATTATGTTACCACGTTTAGAAGAAGGAAGCTTCGTAACTTCAACTGAATAAAGGCCAGCAAAGGCTCAAAATTGAAAGCTGAAACTAAAGGGATTCAAACTAAGAACAGGGTGTGCATTTTCAAACATGAAGGTTATTGACCACCAAATCTTAAAAGAGGGAGTAACAGAATCTATACTACCTGACGTCTGTAAATCAAGACTAGAAGTCTTTCTTGGAGGTACACTATCATCCAAACCAACATTTTGGGCTCACTGCAGAATTCACAAGTATTACTCTAAAATCTGTTCTCTGTGAGAAGCGATACCAGATCACCACAGTGGTACGTGATATTCTTAATGTCTAGGAGAGTAGCACTTTCTGCATTCTTATAAGTGCAGGTATCATTTTATTCCCCTGGTGTTTCTCAGTCTTCCTAAACACAGTTATTCCAGTGAAAGAGGAGAGGAAATAGGCTCTTGGACTCTTCCTTGTGTACAGCCAATGTAGTTAGCAAGGTGATCAGTATCACCTGCTGCACCGCTCACAAAAGATAAGCTCTATCCACGCAACTCCAAAAAATGTGGTAGGGAAGATCTGGGTAAAGAGAAAAAGGCCAAGCAGGGCTGACATACACAAACCAGGAGCAAAATGTTTACATCAGGGTTCTGTTTACTGGCTGTATCTTTCAAGACAGAGCAAGAGAAAAAAAGCCTCTTATCTTCTTTTTACAATATATCTTCTTTAAAAATTATAAATTGTTTTAGCGGGAACTGTCAACGCTATGCTGACAATGCTTAGTTTTATTGATTTTTTGATGGAATATTATCTGCTTTGCTGAAGGTTTTGCAGAGCTGTTCCTAATCCAGTGATAGATGTTGGCAAACTATCCTTAGGAATCTTAACATTCTGACAGTTCTTGCAGTCTGAATATAATTAATAAAAAAACGCTGTAGCAAACTGCTTAGTGGAACAAGGCTATGGTTTGAGTCATTTCATTATAATCTTTGACTAACAAATTGGAATCAATTTGTAAGGACAGAAGAGGAGATTATTTTGGCATTTAAAGTACATTTGGAATGATAGAAATGTATAAGATACCTCTTTGCGTTCCAACATTTAACTCTGTCTTCAAGAGACCCATTTTATTGCTGTCGGGATTACAAGGTTTACTTCCCCTTTTTTGCCTCTCCTGCCTGTTTCATCTATATTTACCCTCTTCCATCTCGACACTCCCTATGAATCTTACCAGTAACTTGGAATATAACGAGTAAAAGTGAGAATTACTAAAGTTACTAAATTTTCTTTTGTAGCAAAAGAAAAACAGGAATAATAGTTTATAAAAAACAGAAATAGGAAGCAATATTTCAGTACAGAGCTAAGCTAGTTTGATATAGTTTTTGATACAGTTTCCAATATATTTTTCCAAGACAAGCAAAAGAAATTACTCCATTTGAACAAATTAAAAATTGGCTGGGCAGAGCACTGGGGAGCACACCACAGAAACAAGGGCAAGGCTCGGAACAATGAAAGCAGTAAAATGTCAGATTTTGTTGCACTAAGGCTTGCTTTTCAAACCATCTGCTGCTCAGGGGTGAAGGAGTTTAAAAAGTGACCCACATACGTGACGGGACCATATAAAATACAACAGCTAAGCACACGCTTTTTAATTAAAATCAGTGATGAAATAGCAAAACGTGTGCTGAAGAAAAAGACTGTGTTATGCTTTACACCTTTATAGTATGTTTTTGGTTAAAGGAAAATCTTAATAAACTTACTTGCAATGCTGCAAGTATTTTCTAAATTAAAACAGGGATAACCATGGTATATTTTGTATGTGGGAAAGAACCTTATGTATTGTTTCTATTTGAGAAGTCATCTCTCTCTTTTTATTGTGAAAGAAGATACAATATTACTAAAAAAGTAAAATAGCAGTGTTGCTTCATATTTGATTTTAACTCTGATTTAAAGAAGGTTCTATAAAGCCAGAGCTCCTGGTGGCTCTGGGATTTGCAATTATACATGGCAGCAAACAACTAGGAACTATCGGTGTGAAGTGTACATACACAAAGAGGAACCGGTGCATACAAACAAAAGGCAGAAAGACAACTAAGAAACATTTTATCAATGTACAGCAAGAACGAACAAGTTATACCTCATGCCGAGTCCACCCTTCATGGTTTAAATAGAAAAAAAATTAGAAAAAATGATTGTGGACACATCAGATTCTTAAAATTTCTAGCTAAGAACATTTCCATGCTATCTTATTGGTTTTATCTTAATTTCATAACACATAACTATTCTAGATGAGACTTTTCCAACTTGTCAACTGATTAAAGGCGCATCTGTTAGCAAAAAGAAACTGAACAGTATATTATTATTTTTAAACACTTTGGAAATTCTACAGATATAAAAAGCCATCCTGCTTCAGTTTCATTTCCATACAAGTGCACCAACCTAGCTGCCAATAAAAATAAATTATCTGGGAAACAATCAGAAAAATTCACTAACATTAAATAAAATGCCATAAGGTACTGTACCAGGAGTACCATACCATAAGGTACCATAAACATCGAAATATATGGTATGTCAAACTGTGTTAGCAAATATGCTTCACTAACACTTATCAAGCAGCAGGAAAAAATCCCAGCTTCCATTCCCCTAATTCTTAGAAAAGAAAGCTTTATATAAATAAATGTTTAAAAACGCCCTAGTATATTGCTGTTATTCTAATATTTTACCATCATTGCTCACTTACAGTATCTTACTTGCTTCCTAAATACATGCAATGAAATATTTAGAGCTGTTTAAACTCTGACTTGGAGGGGAAAAAATTCAATGTTAGGTTGAAATTAAGGTTGAACACTGCCTGGATTCAGTCATAGCTTTCTTAAATGCTGCCTATTTCTTCAAAACTAAATATAAACAATTTCCAAATCCTTCCTCTGTACCTCTGCGAATGTTATCAGAGTCTTATCAAAAACATATTCTGAGTTTTAGGTTCATTTGCTGAGATAGATGATGAAGTTACACAAATGAAGGTTTAAACCGAGCTGGGGATGTCAGGATGTGAAAGAAAGAAGTGAGAAAACGTTAGTCTCGCTCCTAATGCCCCACATACCGCTACGATTGCGCCAGTGCAATACATCCGTACAACAAGTGATGGTGTCTTAGCATATAGCCCCACTTTTGAAAGGGTGTGATTTGGTGTCTAAATGGGAAACCCTCAGATGGAGAGAAGCTGGATACACTATTAGCACCTTCAAATAGTGAACAAAAACACAGGCATATGCAGGTTTGGATAAACTATCCTGTACTAGTCTGAATCTAGCAGATGTTCCTATGTCCCCACCTATATCACCTCAACAACATTTCATATTTGATATCTGTAGAAATCAAAGAAATATAAACATATGAAATACACATCACAACTAGTAGGAGCACAGTTAAGACTATTTGTGCATCATCACTTCTTCCACATGGACTTTCAAAAAAATGTGCAAGCAAAAAGCAAATCAGAAGCCTGAAGTAAAATTATAGTTGCATCCAGGTATTCCACCTCATTGGGAACTCCCTGAATCCTAGCTACAAAATAAGAAGGATCCATATATGAAGGCAAATGTCACACTTGCCAGCAGGTGAGACTTGATACCTTTCACAGTACTCCCAATGCAGCTTCAACGTAGTATTTAGGATCAGATCCTTCCTTTTAACCACATATATCCCTGTGAAAGACTCCAGGCACCTGACCTGCAAAATTTGGGCCAGTGTGTTCCCAATTCCCACTGACCTGTAAATTGACAAACAGACTTTGATGCCTTTTTTTTTCCCCCCTTTTTTAAAAAATAGCTGCCTTGAGAAGAGTGATGTTAAAGTGACATGCAACTTCAAAAAAAAAAAACCCCACTTGCTAACATCTTTATTAAACAATTACATTTGAACTTAACAGCAATTGTAAAGTTTCTGTTGGATTTTTAGGATTCCATTCAAAGCAGGAGTTATTTTGCTTCTTTAATGTTGGTGGTTCCCTGACAGATTACATAAATACTCCAAAGGATACAAAGGACTTAAAAGTAACTTTCAGGCATTGATTTAAATGGAACAGCAGTGGGGAAAAAAATGAACTTGTGTGTGAAAGGTTTGAATCTTCTGACATACATTTCCTTGCATTTGCAAGTAGGTTGAATATTGCAATTGAATAACTGCATAGAAAGAAGTGAAATGGAAGATATGAACACTTCCATTAATTTCCTTTGGTATCTTCCAGCGATAATAATCTAACAAAGCTACTTTTTTCAATCACATATCATTACTAAATGAAAATAGTCTTTTATAACTTCCTTAAATGGGGATCAGGAAACCAGTAAAGTCAGGTTCAGTTTTCAGCAGAGCTGAAATTTGCCATACTTATTAATAGCTACCACTACCAGACAGAGAAAAGGAGGCTTTGTTGTCATTTCAGCATGATTATTTTTCCCATAAGATTTTGATTTACCCCCGCAATGGTTTTCAACACAAAGGAAACTAGAAGGAAAAAAATGATGGGCTCTTTAAAGCAAAACTGTAGCTTCTAAAATAAACTTCCCTAAACAGAACATTACTTATTTTTCAGTTTTCATGTCCTTGATTATATCCCAAAGATGAAACATTGCAGAGCATCAGCATATTCCTTCATTAAACCAAAGGGGCATCCTGAAGATATCTTTGTATTTTATTTCTGCGTGGCTAGAACCTGTGATCAGCAAAATATGCAACTAACATAACCTTGACCACTGCCTTGCACATTCAACAGGGAGCTGGTGGTTTGGGTTTTTTTTTTTTAAACAGCATTTTCCCTAAGTTACCTATATCAGTCTTTCCATTTTTATGTGTTTAGACTGTTAACACCACAAATAATTTACAAATGAATCACTGCTGGTTTGCTGTAAAATACTACACTTTACTCGTAATTTTCTATACCAAAATCAAAATCAGCAAAAATTTTTCAAAAACCAGAAGGAGCAAGAGAATAAGATAATACCTGATACCAGAGTGTTTATGTTCAAGTACAGCCTAGGATGGAAAGTACAAATAGAGGCTACATCCCAGTCAATTCACAGAATCACTAAGGTTGGAAAGAACCTTCAAGATCATCAAGTCCAACTGTTAACCCAATGTCACCATGCCCCCTAAACCATCTCCCAAAAAGCCACATCCACACGTTTTTTGAACACTTCCAGAGATGGCGACTCCACCCCCTCCCTGGGCAGCCTGTTCCAATGCCTGACCACCCTCTCGGTAAAGGAATTTTTCCTAATATCCAATCTAAACCTCCCCTGGCACAACTTGAGGCCATTTCCTCTTGTCCTATCCCTAGTTACTTGGGAGAAGAGACCAACACCCTCGTCGCCACAACCCCCTTTCAGGTAGTTGTAGAGAGCGATAAGGTCTCTTCTCAGCCTCCTCTTCTCCAGACTGAAAACCCCCAGCTACCTCAGCCGCTCCTCATAAGACTTGTGCTCACGCCCCCTCACAAGCTTACTT
>NW_010523879.1:79749-171007 GCF_000687285.1 Phaethon lepturus | reverse complement strand
CAGGTCCTTTTCCGCCAGGCAGCTCTCCAGCCACTCCTGGATCGGAAGAATTTTGGTTATCAAAATATCCTGTCCACAAAAAAAGCTCAATGCGATATAACAATAGTAGGAAAAAAAATTAAAAATCCACATCTGAAGAAAAGTGTTATGAATCATTAAGGAACAAAAGGCATGTAGTTTGTCAGAAAAACAAACATCATAAGTGGTCATTTCTATGACAAATTATAAAACTGTTTGTTTGACTTTCAAAATGCTGCACTTTCCATTACACCGATACGTGAGCCAAAGTGTTTCAAAACAGAGAGGCAGAGGGTGGAAATCAACAAACATACAAGAGAAGCTCAATGGCTAGAAACCACAGAGAGACTTAAGTCATGCTCCCACCAAATGAATACTTATTTTAAAAAAATCCTCTCTAGGGAACCAGCATAAGACACATTCACAAAAGAGCCAAGAGCCTTGCAAAAAGTGCTCCTGCATGTGGTAGAACAAGCTCTGGTTCAAGGTCCTAGCTGTGATAACATCAACAAAGAATTTGAGCCAGTATCCTCCATATCTTCAAGAACCAGTCTCTAGGATATGAATCTCCTCACCAGAAGTCCATCCTGAATCTAGGAAATTTTGAGCCAATGAAACCTTGTAGAAATGTGTGGGGCAAAAAAAAAGTCCAGGTTTAGAAAAAAACCCATCTCTTCCATTTTTACAACACTTCATGAAGAAGTTCCCAGATAGTTCTTCTCTCCTCAAGACATGCTCTGTTCAGATAGAGACACAGTGTAATGCTGCAGAAGCAGACAGAAATAACAAACTTCAAGTCCAGAAGATCTTATATTTTCATTTTTATATACAAAAATCCAATACGAATGAAACATCATAAAGACCAAGAAGACTCTCCCCTTGTTTGGGATGCTAAATAATTACAACTTTATTTTTTGTTGTTAACATGCACGTTTCTTTTTATTAGCCATGAAGATGAAATCAATAGAAATTGCTGAGGAAATTTTTATTCCAGCCAAGTTAGTTTGTAAAAACAACCCTTTAGAAATGAAACCCTTCCTGTAAATCTTCTACTAACAGTAACGGAGCATGTAGGGTTAACAGCATAACAAGCTGAAAATAAGCTCTCATAGATATTAAAGGAAGATGCCAAGAGGGAGATCCGGACACTTGTTTCAATTCAGATTCTCACTTGGCAATGTTCTGAAGGCAAACCTAATTAAAGGTTATAGTTGGCTACGTTGTGTTACCCAGATATTAGAGACCATAATTGTTCTAGGCCTAGGCAAGTGTTTAACTTATACGAAAAACATCCCAGAGCTAAATTAAACATTTTTCTATTTCAGATAGTGAGGTTAACACCCACTCAAATAAAAGAAAAAAGAGAAAAGGTAACTACATGAATAGCAACATAACAGTTTGAAAACTTTTGCTAGTTCTTTTCCTATCATGATACACAGCATGAAGCTGACAGTACTACCAAATGCAGAAGTACATTGCATAGAGAAAATCAGTTTCTCATCTGAGAAATATGTGATATTTTTCTATCTTCTTTTGTTTCTGAACAATTAATGCAGCACTGGTTAGGCATGTTCTGGAACTGGGCACCTAACACCATCTTTAATAGTCAAGACTGAAATGAGACTAAACTTAAGAATGAAGTTTCACCTTCTACATAATGGAGTATAGGACTGAACATTACTGTTGAGAGCCACACACACACATTCAATAGTTTCTTTCCCCAAGTGGATCTCAATGCAAATCTTCCACCTCTCAAGACACTCAAGGTATCTTTTTGGGTGAGTTGCTCTCATTTCTTACTGCAATGAGTACTAAGAATTTTGTCCAAATGGAACAGGAAGGATTTGGGCCACGAAGCTTGAATCCAGTCCATTCATGCATCTGAAGCCAACCAGAGTGCTGAGCAACTCTCCAGTCCACTGGTTTTTCTGGACTACCTAACCTTGAAGATACTAAAAACCTTAGACAACTCAAAGTTCTGGAGTTAGGCATTAATGTCCTGAGCTGAACCTCCATGGTCTGATTTTAGCATACAAATATCTGAACCTCTCTTAAGTCTCCCAGAGATACTTGGAAAGTCAAATTTGGTCAGGACTATATTCTTTGGTGCTGATGCCCCACTTTTCTGTAGGAGTGCAATAGCTGGATTACTCACACTGGGAGGAGGCAACTGGATTCAAAGCTCTGAACAGTCTGAGGGAACTAAATGTGTATTTTACATGTCCTGAGATAATGACTAACTCCCTGCCTCCAGCCTGATGACTATAAGTGAGTTTTTACAAGAGATCTTCACTGTATAAAAAGAAATATTGTGGGTCAGCTGATGTCTCTGATACTATGAAAGTTTTTGATGCAAAGTGGAACTGGTTTGAAAATATGTGGGAGCACTTTCTTGGGACTTCCAAGATCCCTGAAAGCAAAAAAAAAAAAACCAAACAAAAAACACACAACACACACTAGCAAAAAGAAAGGGGAAAAAAAAAAAAAGAATCTCAACTTCCTACATTCCAAGAGCTTTAATTTCTGAGACATTAGGGAATAAGAAAGAAAAAATAGTGCTTTACCATAGGGTTGGAAGTGGTTTGAGGACATTCGCCAAATTCGCTCCTGACGAGAATTTCTCGTGCAATTGGCACGGACTGCCTCAGTGTGTTCCTGCACATACATCAAAAACATAGGTCTTAGGAGCCTGCCAGTGGAAATTTAGGTACTAAAGTAGATCAGTGCCTCCACCATTACCTAGGATTTTCAAGGATCTCAGCTGCAAGTAGCATCCTAAGACCTAAATCTAACCAGGTACTCATCATCTCATTATAGTTTCCCCAAGGTCAGCCTCACATTTCATGTTGATCAGCTACATCCAAGTGAAATAGGGCATTTGCCATGTTTTTTCAACAGTTCATGCTCAGACAGCTATTTGACTTTGCGGTCTTGGAATAAAACTTTCAGAGTTGTTCTGTTTGCTTAAAGACAAAAAGCTTATTTATACACGAATTTTATATCTCTAACAGACACTTGCATTTCCAGATGGATGGTTATGTTCAGAAACTCAACTATGTAAAAAAAGCGTCTTAAACAACTCTGGGTCCCTGAATAACGCACATTTACAGATAAATCAAGTTTTTGTTAGATTCTAGCTGGATATCTTTCCTTTAGCACCTGAAGTCATGCAAACTAGATCCTATTTTGCTTTGTACATCATCAGCAAACTTCTCAGCTGAATTTTGACTGTGTGATGTTTGTTACTAGTGACAAAGAGAAAGAGGCAAAAACAGTTGCTCTGTTTTCAAGTGGAGATGGAACCTGCAGAATCTGCCTGCAACATTCTACATTTTCCAAGTGTCTCCGTGTCATATGTTGTCTTTTACACTGGTAATAAGGAAGTACAAGTATGAAACAGAAGAAAGCTACAAACCCATGTGCTGCCCCTTTATCAAAAAGTCAGCATTCTGTGACCCCAATGTTTTAAGTAATTTTAGATTAAGAGATTCTCAAATAATGTGCATTTGTCAGGCTGACAATTTCAAAATAAATTTGTACTGAAACTGTGACATCCAATACAACTGAAACATACGCTAACACAGAGAAGTTACAGTGTATTAATTACAAAGAACAAGGTTATGCTTGAAAACAATATGAACTTCAAAATTCATGGTTAGTCATGATACACCATATGTCCTCCACCACCTAGCCACAACAGGGTGCTCTTTAATTACTCTGTTAATGTGCTCTTTGTGTCTACATGCTGGAGGACATATGGTACATTTCACTTGTAACCATGAATTTCATGTCTTTAATGTTTTCTGTCAAAATTGAAATATCCTTTTAAATGTATACATGTGTATATGTTTGAATTCATGGGATGGTATTATCACCTATTTGGATGCCTATATCATTCTGTACCTCATTGCAATGCATTTGTACTCCATCTCAGGAGCAAACTGCTAAAAGGTTGAAATCTACTATATTCTTATTGCACAGACATATTAAAAAAACCAAAAACACATCACCACCCACTTAATGACCTGGCAGAGGGAGGGACAGGCAGCTAAATCACAGTTACAGAAAAATGACGTTCTATTTCAAACTTTATGGCTGAGCATACACAAAGAAATACTGAGTCAACTGTACTACTTTATTCTTTAAGATTGTATCAGAGAGCAGCTTTGCAATTTATTGCCATGTGCTGCTGTCCATTAATGGACAATTTTTTTAATATATTTTTTCATTTCAGGTTAAAAAGGAAGAAGATTTGCCAGTCTCTTCAATTTTTCTGCAAGTGACAGTTCAGATAGGAGCCGATGAATGAAAATGCCATTCTGATGTGCCTAATGTATTGTAGGCAGCGATCAAATCTTTAGCATAAACAAGGTGCAACATGGGCTTCAGTCTTCCTGCCGAACATGGCATTTCTCATCTTAAAAGGTGTCAGTGTCTAGACAAAGAGGATGACATCCTTTAAAGTGCCTTTGGAAATTAGACAGCAATTCAATGCACCCCGGACTCAGATGGTGGTGATGTGCCTGATGTATGTACAGTCAAGACAATTAAGTTACATTAATCACATTCTGAGTCAATTACAGTTCCAGAGAGATTTGGGATTTGCCTTATGTAGGAAGAAGACTCATTTTATGTTCCTGTTACAATAAAGAATTTCTCAAGCATCTCCTGTGTTGTTCAGGGGTTTAAATGTGAGACAGCTACCGCACCAGCCAAGGAATTATACGTTTCCTTCAGCCCCCCATATATTTTAATATAAACTGCAGCCCACAAAGGCTTCAAATACTGCTGCTCAGACTGAACAGATCAAGATCAAATATTGTGCTGGAAAATGTCATCTTAAACTACACCATGCCATTTGAAAGGTTAGAAAACTTACAGACTGTTCAATTTTACAGTTAAGAGTTGCCAGCTAGAAATCTAGAAATGTAACTCTATGATGGGTCAAGTTTACTTTTTTAAGCTCAATGCTATCTGCTGTTTCTTTTAAATAAACCTGCATTCTGATGCTTGGTTTTGATCTGCAAACAAATATGAAGTGCAATTCCTCACCTGGAGGAATATTATATACAAACTGGTGTTCCAGGAATTGGCTGTTCTTGCCCTGATAGCATTAATAAGCCCCCGATCTAAGCTAGTTTCTGAAAAGGACCACAACAAAATAATCTCAGAATTAATCATAGGAAGAGAATTGTTAAGCTCAAGGACACAATTTACTACCCTTCTATAGATGGCCAATACATAAGCATTCATAGTAATATAAAAATGCCAGTGAGGACTACTGTCCTTTTTCGCTACTTTTTCTTAGCATAGAGCTCCCTTTGAGACAAAGGAGCAAAAGAACTATGGCGGGAGATCAGGTTATAGGGGATTACGTGGGCAAATTCCACGCGTTCTCATATACAATGAAAACTCTGTCACCATTTACGATTCAGTCCGCTTGAACCTATGCCAACTGCATTATAGCTGTTTGGTACCAATCTGCCGAAATTCACAGGATAAAGCAAAATGTTTACAAGATAATGCAGCTCAGTGCACAAGATGGCTAACAGCACATACAACTAAAGATTCACAGCTATTCAGGGGAAAAAAACAACACACACAAAAAAAAACCAAAACAAAAAAACCCCAGAACGTGCTGTAAACAATTTTCTATGAAACAGCTTTTAGAACACTGCCCAAGACAGATAAAACCACTAGAGATTGTAAAAAAACTGTCAGAAATTGCAAGTTCATAGTTTCAGTAACCTTTCAACTGGCCAGTATCTTTCTCCCATTGCATTCAAAAACTATTCTGTTTCCGTGGACGAGGAGCTCAGTTTTTGTATTTGCGACTTGAGAAGACTGTCCGCGCACGGTATAAGGCCAACCTCGCGCACGGTACAAGGCCAACCTGTGAAGTCAAATTAATTACAACTGTCTCTTACTTAGGTTTTTATGTTGGAAAACTGCAACTATTCTGAAATCATATACAGCACAATAAAATGTCATTTGAAGTGCAAAAACAGAATAAACTATTTTATGGAGGATTAGTTTATCTCAAGCAAAATACAAGAAATTACTTTGAATTCAAGTCTTTTTATGGGACATCAAGGATTATGCTTATTTTAGCACTGGGACAGTGATTCAGATTTCTTTGGACAACTATAAGCAGCAAAAACAACTAAAATGGAAGATTCACCTATACTCGTTATTTACTATTATTGTGCCTAGAACTAACAAAAATTAAAAGTTATGGCTTAAAAATATGACACTAACCGTTCTAAAATGTTTTTAGTAATGGTTGCATTAGAATTATATGCCACTGACAATCTCTGTCTAAACATCATAGAAAGTTTCACATGTTTTCCTGGCATATTTTTATTAACAACCAAGTGTGCTCCAAGTGAAGTCACCACACATATTAAAGCATGCTCAAACAATTACACATACAGATGAATCAAATGAACCATGTTCGTTAAAAGAAGACCTAGAAAATTAAATTATAGAGTATTTCAGTGTTGGGTTCTTCATTTAAGTCAATTTAATAATGAGAACAGTTACATTTGTTTATCTTGATTCTGTTCAACAAATGTCCTATCAAAATCACCAGCATTAGCTGGGGGCAAGGTTGCTTGCTTTCTGCAGAGTAACACATTAAATGGATTTGGAGGATGAACTCTAACTCCTGGCAGGGGTCTTCCTCTACTAGAGGAGGAATCCATACTGACTGGACATTGACTGGACATTTTGGGAATCACTTCCATCTTGTGCTTTTTTCTCTCCTGTAGTAGGAAACAACATTTCTCGAACTACCAACTTCTCATTGTTCATAATCTCTGAGCTCACATTACATCTAAAACAATCAAACCAGTTGTACTGACAATAACAGCAAAGATACAGATTACATTTCAACTTTGTAAATCAACTATTGGTGAGGTTTATTTTACAATGTGCTTACGAAGCAGACACACAAAATTATTTGTATAAGCTTCATATTTTCTCATCTTTGGCAAAATGTAAACTCCATTAAACAGGAGAGAAAAGTACCTTTTCCTTAAACTATATGCTTCTGTGGCTTAGGCTTAATTTTATGTCAGTGACTACATTGCACCAGCTACTGAACAATAATTAGAAGAAATTAACTGAGCAAAGACCTGAGTGGTCAGATCTGCGTAGACAGAAATAAGCAAAATGATATTTAGATAGGAGGATGCCTTCAACTATCAGTCTTACAGTGACAGAAGTTTGGATGGCCTATTATAATTAAAAAAAAAAAATTTGCACCTTTCAGCATTAAAGAGTTAAGTTAAGGAGCTACAGCTTCCTTCCCTGCCACCCCCCTCTTTTTTTTTTGGTTGGGAGGTTTTGGAGATTTTCTTTGTTTTGTTTGCATTAACTGCTAAACATGAGAAGAATTTTTTTCTCTCTTTCGTCCAGAAAAAGAAAATTCCCTCGTGGTTGATTTTCATCCAGTTTCTTCATGAAAGAACTATCAAAGAAAGTTACAGTGTATATTACTTTTCATTTCAGAAGGATTTCAGCAATCCCTGAACCTCCAACGGTATCATCTTGACAACCTAATCTCTTTGTAGCAGTAGCTAAATTAAACCAAACTGTCATCAATGAAAGCTCTCAAGAGTAAGTTCAAGGATATTCAGCACACATGATCTATAAAAGTACAGTAACCAATCTTTAAATAACACTACTTAAGGCAGAGCACTAATTGAAGACCACAGTCTTCACAGGACATTTTTATTTAAGATATTTTTGTCTATTCGCATCTTTAAAATGTCTTCAAAAGCGCTTATTTGAAGTTTAACTTCAAAAATTACTTCTTCACTGGCAAAAAAAAAAAAAGCAAAACCCAAGATTGTAAACTTTTAGAGAAACAAACTGTTATTGAGCTGAACATAAAAATAACAAGAAAATACCACAAAACATATTTCCATATCATTAGGGTAACCCCCAAACGCTTATATCTACGCAAGCATTTTCATGAGATTGCTTTTCTTAATGTGTGTGCTCCTCTTTCCACAAGCCCATTCGAACACTGACATACATGTGCATTTTCAAGCCTGGGGCCTGTATGTCCCTCTAGATTCCTCACAGACCTACATAGCTAAAATGACACACAACATATTTTACAGTCCACTTCCAGCCGTAAGCTGCATCTTTCCCAGAAACTACCTGACCTCAGCCACACACAGAAAAGTCTTTATCTGAGGACTGGGTTATTAGAAAGCAGAACAAACTCTTCCTTTGAAAGTATCATAAAAAACCTAATGATGCATCCCATGTCTGTTGCATCTTCCCAGTATCACGGTTCAACAAAAGCACACCGTATCTTCACGTTGCTCGTTCCACAAGCCATCTACGAAATACTACACGGGGCCTTTTATTCTCACAGCCCTGGGTGGACTACAGTGGGTAGGCACTAACGCGCTGCGCTTCCTCTGCCTCCAACGGCCACCTTCCTACAGAGCAGTGAAACCCATTTGACAAACTGTGCACAAGCACCGCAGCTTTCTCATCGCTGGAACAGAACTGCACAACTCGTTGCTGTAGAGCTGAGTGAGGAATGAAGTTCTTCAATCCTGCTCAACATAATGCCACCTTTGTGAAAGAAGGAAAGAAATACAATTTTATTCCCACAAATTGAAACAGAGGAAGGGAACAGGTATGATATAAATTTTACTTTGACTGCATACCTCACTTAACAAGCTATTATACTTGGCGAAAACATCAAATGCGTCATAATGGAAGCAGTATACGCATCTGGGCAGGACAGAATATCCGACCACAAAATCCACACACTGCACAATCCGCCAAGTCATAATTCGGATACTGCCGCTTGCATTTAGTTGAAAGTTAAGACAATCTGAAACATGCTGCTGGACCAGGAAAAAAAAAAAGCTCTGAATTCCACAGTGAATTTTTTGCCAGCTCTGTACACCTTCCAGTCAATGAAAAGAATATGGCTATAATATCAGTATTATTTGTCTTTGTGAAACTTGGCTACAGTATCTTCCATGCTCTGAGTAGAGAATGGGATATATACAGTGATAAAGTTTACTACTTAATGTGAGAAACACTGACTTCCATATTGAGAATCCCTAAAGCAACATGTTATCAAGCATGTTATCAATTACAAAGTCTGAAAAATGTTGAAGCTCCAACACTACTATCATGATTTTCACTCCTACTTGTCTAAGGCCGGAAAGATAAATCCATTATAGAGCACCTGCAGATCTTGAACAGTGACTTCACTACAAGAAAGGAAGCTTTCCAATTAAAAAATCAAATTCTTTGTTACTGGCTGTACATGTACTTTAACATAACAGTTTAGAAATCCAACTTTGGAAAAAAATTACCTATACTTTTAATTAAAACAGTGGTTTATAAGGTGACACAGTCCCAGGACCACACTGGACATAACACTATGTAAAACAAAGCAAGGCTCAATTCTATCGGGAGCAACATTAGATATCACTGTTTTATGCCTCTATGTTGTTCTTCAGGTTTTGGAGTGGGGTTTTTTTAAGTTCCCATATGAGAAAATGATAAAAGTTCTCAGAGATTTTGTTATGAGACCTCAAAACTAACTTGCATGCTGTCTTGCTTTGAGGTTGCAGCAATTAATACCATTTTCAGAGACATGGACACACTTGTCACCATTATGAGTAGAACTGAATTCTGGTAATCTTTGTAATACAACAGAATATTTTTGTTAAGATAAAGAAACAAAACAAGAAGAGGGGTTTTTTTAATTTGTAAAATAAAAACATTTTATTTTCCCATTTGTAGGAAAGTAAATCAAAAAATGGGAGGCAGAAATACACACAATCCATCCACAGCAGGCTGCTCTGCAACACCTACCCCAACCCAAAGTGTATGAGTTCAGCGGATGCAGCACCCTGCACCTCCAGCTTTACTCAGCTGTGTAGGTGACAGCCGTTTAATGAAACAGCATTTTAAGAGCATGAAGTGAAAAGTCTGTATTGGGTGTTATTAGTGTATTGTGCCTTCCATGTGATTGATAGAAAACAGTAACTGTTAAATGGTATCAATCAAATATAATGATTTGTTACTGATACTGTCACCTGTATTTAAGTGTTAGTTGCTCTCCCTATGCTCTGCTATTCACAGCTGGGGAACATATAGCCAATGTCTGTCAACCGGAGGTTATCTCTGAACTGTTGTCACCTAAAGTTATATTTAGACATTGTAGCACGTAAAATACCTTTTTCTCACTCATCAACACTTTGTATTACAGTGTCAGAACTAGACAGGATATTGTACAAAGGATCCTGACTACCCAAATCGGTTAGGGAGATGTCAAAGTCATTTTGTGGCAATTAAATGAACACATTTAGTTACAGATGAAATAACTGAACGTATATTTACTTTAGTTTTGATTCAATCCTCATCCTTTCTTCAGGAATAAACAAAAACTTTTATCTTGAACAGCAATGCAGATACTAAAAGCAATAGCAAAAGAACATTTTAGTAAAAAGATCTGTCTTAAAATTCCATCCAGACCTCATATATAAAATGCTTGAAAGGGCAAAAAGAATACTGTCATATTCATTTCCATGTTAGAAGGAGCCCCACAGCACAACTTTTAAATAAAAAGAAATACTGTAAAAGTTAAATAATTAAGAAAAATCTTCAATCCTTAGTAATTGGAAGGGTCCCCAAATCCCTCTGTGTTTCATGCCGAGATGCACAGAGAGTTGTTCGTATTTAATTGAAAATGTATTAACATTACAATTTCAAAGGATCAAATATAAAGGTAGTTTCCCAAAAATTTAAACCATGCTTTCAGTATTTCCTGTTGTGAAGAAGAAAGATCTACTTTTAATGGAATAAACCATAGAAAAGGACCTAAAGAGGGCAGTTTTTTCATTCTTCAGGGAAGTTGGTGGGAAGTAAAATGGTGTATAATTAGTTTTGGTGGCTTTTCTTTTCAAATATATTTAAAACTTTGTGAAGGTTAATGCTCCCACACAGCTGCATTCAAACACAAAATTCATCTGAATGGTGTTTTCACTAATTTTAGATCCTACTAATTTGAATTTACAAATACTAGAGACTACTCCTTTGAAATCCTTAAAAAGGTTTACACTTCCTTTTTCATGTTTTATAACTCTTGCTTATTACAAGATTGCATATTCTTTTAATGTTAATTATTTTTCCTTCTTGATAGATCATGGATATCCATATAGCCTCAGGAGAAACCTTTAATTATACGTATAAAAACATACATGCTAACTAAAATGAAAAAAAAAATAAATGAACTCAAGATCCTATTTCTGAAAATTAATCTTCCCAGGTGGGTATTTGCAACTAAAGAGAATCCAAGCACATCCAATTTAAAAGAACTATTGGGAAGAATTGCAGACAAACACCCCAATATTTCATTAATTTACTTTTTTTTAAAGCTTGTTTCTTATACCATGTGATGCCTGTTAAAAAACTGTAATGTCATCATGACTGATTACGCATTGGTCATACCATTTTATTAAGAAGTGCAATCAATTGTAATTGGGAAACATCATGCTTACCAAACTATACCTTTACTTTGGTCTCCAATTATCTGAAACTTTCAAAGGTCTGATGCGTACGCTGGCTGGAATGCCTTAGGTCAATACTGATAGATTGAGCAATTGACACTTCTCAGCACCATAAATTAAATGATTACGTCTATTATTTCTCCTTTATGATGCAAAGTTATGGCAACAGAACGCTGCCACAGGATCAATGTCTCCTGCTTAGAAAACAAATTCTTCAACACTTACACAGCAGCAGGAGATTATTATTGTACAACAACAGTCTATGCCATTTTCTTAATTACAGCAACAACCGTTAGAGCTGCTGTTATGAGGAAGAATTGCTGAGTTTCTTTTACAACACACTTCCTTCCACAGCGTACTGGTATTGTTTCGGAAGGGGCAGGGGCTGCTGTTTAATGAGAGTATAAAATGACCAGAGAAATAGGCATGGAAGTCTACCCAGGATGCAAAGAGCAGGCAGAAGCTGATCCACACTGCTTTAAACCCCACTTCGGAGCTGGTCAGCTAACAGCAAGGGCAAGGTCAAACCAATTTGTTGCACAGAGGCATCCGCACCTTCTTAATGGGGGAAGCCTTCACTTCAATGACCTTTCACACATCTGACATGCACACAAGCAGCAGGATGCCACAGGAGCTGCTGTCTGTGACCTCTCTCCAACCTACACATGAACCCCTATCCATGAATTCATGTTCTTTATACAGCTGTGCCAGAATACTTGGCGAAGCATCTAAGGAAAGCATATGGTGCACTTGAATGTATGGTAACAACTAAAGCACATGTTCTCACACCTGTACTACACGTCCATAGATATTTTTCCAATGTGTTCCCATAGTTCTTTTACCTATGTGTCCAGCCCTACTAACTACTGATTTTTCCCACTCATTCCTTATTCAGAAGTCACCCCCACAAATGGAGACACAGCTGGTCAGCATTTCACCTTTTACTAACATATAGGTAGTCCTGATTTTCTCCACAGCTTGCTGTGAGCAAACTCCAAAAGCAATGATGCCACAAGTGCCCAACATAATTTCAGTATTCCACCCCATGGGTGCCAGTTTTTATTTCAGGCATATATTTATTTCCTGAAACTGTAGATAGTCAATGATGTTGACTGCTCACTGATTTCCATCAATACAGCAATAATAATTTACTTGTTAGTATCATAATACCAAAATCATGCGTCATAAATCCAGGAGACACCAGATTCCAGTTACCATCTCCTAGTGACTGACACGTTCTCCATCATTTAAAGCCAGTGCTAATTCTAATTCTACATGTTGAGCAGAAGATAGGCTTCTTTTCCAGGTAGGCACTCTGGAACCACTATAGATATGTACGTATGGTATGATATCTACTACTATACATAGACTTGAGGTATCAAGTCTACAGTCCCTTCTCTGCGTAGCTCGTTTGTAGCTCCTTGTACAGACAGTTTTAACAAGGAGCCCTGGCTTCAGCCATTCCCAGGAAAACCCATCTTACTGTACTGGCTCAGGCATTGTAAGGTGCAGCTTCCCCGGCCATTCTCTGCAGTGGCATATGGCTTCTACTGGTTCTGCTATCTCTAAACAAGTGGACACTTTACTGCTGCTCACCATCATCAAGGGGTGGATAACAGAGCTTTAAGCTTCAGTGGGATAACTGTTCCGCAAGCTACTATTGGCACTGCAGTCTTTGGTACAAAGAAAATCATGAGGCTTCATATCTCAATTCAGTGTTTTGCAAACAGAAGCAATAACAAGCTTTTTATTTAGATGCGTTCTGTATCTGCCAGCTGCATTCGTAACATCCCTTTCCTAAAAGTGTCATCAACTTGGAAAAATGGAACACTGAAAAGGGAAGAAATCAGTTTAGCTCCCTTATATCCATCCATTGAGCTACAGCCTTTATTTACAAGATTATACATGTAAAGATACCATTAGGGTTTATTTACATGACAGCCACAGCATGATCTGGAGCTAAACAGCCTATCCTAAGCACTCTCCTTCTCTAGCCAAACTAATAAACAGTTCCCAAATTAATCACGATAAAAGGATACAAGGCCACAGTTGTCACTGTTGGTTTAATGTAAAGCTCTCCCCCACATGGTAAAATATTTTCTTGGCCCTGATTAAACTAGGATTTTAACCTTGACGGCAGGCCAAAATGAAAGACAGAAATAGAGAAAATCTCAGAAATACTTCTGCAGTGTTTTCCATGCTCCGTTCAAACAATAGCATGGAAGACACTATTGGGAAGAACAAATGAAAACTAAAGCTCCCATATCGTAAGACAGATGCCAGCAACAGTTTGGTGCAAGAAAGGAAAGCAATCAAACCACTTTTTTGAACCAGTAACCTGTAGATGAAAACCCTCAACAGCTTACAGTGTTACACATGGCTTTTTTCATATCTAGTTAAATAGAGACCATGAAAAACTATTGCCAAGGTAGCCATTTTAAAGATATTAAAATAATTCATCCTTTCCCCCTCATATTTTCATACTTAAATGTATTCATGTAACCTACAATAGAACATTAAAGAATCCAGGAGATTACCATTTATCTTGTTTTTCATTTACAAACAACAGAAAATCATACAGATTTGCAATTCACAAATCTTCGTCTCTTTTTTCATGCAAAAATTCACAGGGACATTTGAGAATAATGTCCAAATATCTCCACATTTCTCTATGGGTTAATAAATATTTTAAAATTATAAAAATAGAGTGCTGTCTTGTCAAGCATATGATTTAAATAAAATATCCAAGAACATGTTAAAGTAAATATTTATCTCCCTAATCAATAAAATTGGACTCATAAGTTCTTTGTGCTTTATGTGAAATAACTGGTAGTTTCTATTCAGACAGATTATGCCAATTTGGATGTTATATTCCAGAAAAAGGGGTCATGTTTCATTTAAACTATTAGATTACTAGAGTAAGAGAAACAAAATATTTTGATCACATCTCATCCAGCAAGTATGTCAGATCTCGCCCTCAAAAAGCAACATGTCAAAGCTTCATCGGAATCGTATTGCACTATTCAGGGACATTAGAGAACCAACTTCCATTACAAATTTCTGCCATCACCTAATGAGGCAGGAGGCTTTAGGACATAGTTGTCTCTCTCAGAATACCTACTTTTGTCTTTGGCACTTCAAAATAAGGCTACATAACAGGAGATTGGGCCCTTGGCAACAAGCATGCAATTTCCAGAACTCAGCTGAGACCTCCTGCTTTCTTGGTAATGGAGCAGACTGAGCAGGGAGGAACTTGGGAGAAGATTCTTAAAGACAGTGGCATAGTGGAGAGAGATGCAGCTTTCACCTCTTTCCCAAGTCGAGTAAGATGTCTCTGTTACTAAGAGCTCATTAACTTAGTTATTGCTTACAAGCAGGAGCTTGTGGAGGTGACTAATGATGACTATGACGTACATGATTGGGAACACCTGATGTAACTGAGGCTGTGCTGCCCTGCTCCCAACTACAATACAGTCAGAAGAGAATTTTACTGTGAGCCTTTTCTAATACTTCATAATAAAAAGAATTTCCATACTGAAGAAAGGAATCAAAAGCACAGACTTAACCTTGAGGTAGTTACATCATCTGAAGCAGCTGACAGATTGGCTCACTGGATTACACACACACACTCATATCCCAAAAAAAGATTTGGCAACTGCTATAGATGTCCTAAAGCAATACTTTCAGTTTATAATGACTCATGTAGTAGCTGCATTCTCAGAAATTAAGTATAGTGTAAGTGATATGGCTATTTTGCCAAAGTGGGGTATAAGCTAAGATGAAACATCCAAGGGAATGATCCTATTATGGCATGGCAGCTGGGTAATTGCAGGAAAAGAAACAAGCGGTTTATACATCTGAGTCATCATCTACTGAACTAAATTATTTGAATGTGAAGGCTGTGAAAGCTTTCATTAATGAACACGTGGGAGAAACATGTTAGTCCATAACATTAGTCTGTAAAGACAGGTAAGGCAAAAATTGGCTGTAGCAAAAACAAGTTATATGTAATAACATTAAATAACCATTTTGGTATTAAATACAGAGCTGGCAATGAAAAGAACAGTTTCAAAGACATTAAGAAAGTTGGTTCAGGCAGTGCACTTACCCCTGTACAGTTCATCTTTATGAATATGGTGAAAGAATAAAGGGTTGCAACTAAGAAATACAATAACTGAGATATTTTGGTGGACAATTTTACCTGTTAGACAAAAAGAGAAAACCTTTGTCTGTCACAGCTATGAGTTCTGATTGTTCCATTAAAGCTAGACAATTATAGTTCAGGCTATTTTGTAGTTGATCCAGTCTGGACTCACTGGTATCTGAAGTTTGTATTGAATGCCCCAGGTTTGGAATACCCCAAATCATTCATTTGAGGCAGCTATTAAAGAAGAGCAAACCCAGGCCAGATGCTTGCTGTTTGGCACATTTAAGTGCTTTGCTAAATTAGGCCTACATAACAAAAGACACGGTCACTTCTCAATCCAGCTCTGCACAATAGAACATACAAATATATTTAAATCACATTGGAATTTAAATGCATGCTTAAAAAGTTAACCATATTCCTACAAGTTTTGCTGAACAGGGACTTCAAGGAAAAATTCTGGAAAGTCCCATTTATTCCTAGTTGCAGCTATAAAATTAAGAGATGTCAACAGTTATCTCACCCTCTCAACTCTTGCTGTAGCAGGTTATTGACTTTTACCTTTCATAGCAAAACAGTTGGTGTAGGTACCAAAGCTGGACCAGCACCAGTGACAAACAGTTAAAAAGTAATATATATTTAGCACCAGACATTAACAAGGTTCACCACTACCACACTTAACAATTAAAACTATGTATTTCTTGTGTACTGCCAACTGTCATTTTGAAGCAGATGAAACAAAAACATTTCTGTTTAGGGCATGGTCTTCTATGCTGCAGGCAAGTTTTGGAGATACCATTATCCTGATGGTAGGCCTCACAGTTATGCTTTTAGGGTCTAGGCATGCTGTGATCTTGGCCCCTCCCTCCCCAACTGGTTTGAGCCCATTAGGGCCCTCCACAAGGAAATAAATTAGTCTGTGAGAAATGGATCAACAACAACAGGACATGAACAGCATGGCATAAGCCAAAATATTTTTTAAAAAAGAGTACAGGAAGAAGAGGAGGTAGTGAAAGGTGCCTTCCTACCGTTCACATACTTGCTCACGAACAGGGTTTCTCCCAGCTGATCTACTTAACCTTGAAGAAGTCAACATTTCTGGGATGTGTCATTCATTTCTCACTTGGAGAGATGCTATTCTTCAATAAAAATAAAAAATACAGGCTCTATACATTGATGTCTAGGCTTCATCATTCAAATTCCAACTCATCTTCACTTTGTGTTAAATAACATATTGCTGTGCCTTCACAGACTACTTACTGGTAGCTATGAATTTTAGCAGCTTACCTTGCTGTCTTAGGGCATTTTGTCTGTTGTGGGGGACAACTACCAGGGGGTGAAGGTGTTGCGTGGAAATTGGGTGCATGTACACCACTTGGGCCAACACTTTACCATAATGACTTCGATATTATTTCACCTCTAGAAGTCTCTGCACAGGTATCATTACAGCTATATGATAACAACACTTAATTTTTCATCTTATTTTCAACAATACCACTTACGTAGCCCTTTTATAATCAGCCTATTCCATACTGTAGCTGAAGCCATTAAGCACACACATTTCAGTCTTAGAGCAAAGATGTCGTAATCATACTATGCTTGAGCATGTTTTGAGACAAGTGACACTGGGCCAGCAGTTTTAATTGCCTTGAGTTGGTGAAAATCAGATATTGCCACACACTGTCACAGTGTAAATCAAAGTGTAATGGGTATCCGAGATAAACAGAAGCACAAACAACTCAGCTGCAAATGAGCAAAATCTGTTCATGAGGCAGTCTTATGAAATAATTGAGCACTTCTGTGCATTATATTGTCGCTTGGACTATTAGCAATCAGGTGCATCACCCATTATCAGGAATTACAAACCTAATTTCTCATGTACTGCGGTGAAAATGTGCCCTGAAAACAAAAGGCCATCTAAACTAAATTCCACCTCTCTTCCTCAGATTGCTCCAGCTTGTTCCAAAGCTCCCTCCCTGCGTTTCACCCCCGCTGGCAATCCTTAGCTTTGACAAGAGTTTTACATTCGTTAATAACAACACTACTTACCCATAATGCTAACCACAGCAATGAATTCTGGGCTCCACGCGACCATTCCTGTACTGCTGCTGCTGCAGCGTTCCATAATTGGCCTGTCTGCAGGGGGGACCATGGCTTCCCTTTCAAATGATTTTCCTATAAAGTCTCAGCTCTTACTAATCGCTCCTGACAAATAACTTCCAGCGCTCCAAGGTTCTTATTTCCCATTCTTAGCAGGAGTTGGAAAATACACATTTCTGCCTGTTTCACACACTGACAAACATTTCAAGCGCGGGTCACCGATTCAAAGGCAGGTCTCGGGCAGCTTCTGTTCCTGCCGCGGTCCCCCTTGCTGGTAGTCCCCTCAAACATTTCCCGTTACCATACTATTCTGAAACGGCTGTGGTTCCCAGCTACCCTCTACTCTAAATAGTAATCTAAACCCAAGGAGATGATTAAACTCAAAGTTAACCCTTCTCTTGATTCAATCCTACATAAACTTGGAAAAGATATAGTAGCTCTCTAGCAAGTTTAAACACCTGTATTGCCAGGATAACACTGTCCTTCCATGGCAGCAGCAAGTTTGGTCTGTGATTCAGTGAAGCACAGATCCATATTCTCCTGTTAAGGTATTTCACTGTGAAGATTGTTCATTTATTACAAAATTATCTTTGTAGTATAATAATATAATATCTTGCTACTGGCAACAGATCCAAATATTCAAATAATTCTTAGAATGAACATTTTCAAAATAATATTTTTAATATAGCTATTTATATAGCCTCCACCACCATAGCATAAGATTATTTAGTCCCTGAAGAAGTAATTCTAAAACATATTTCTGGCACAGTACGCTGTGCTTTATGGTTTGTCAATTTAGGAGAACACTGAAGATTAACCAAGAAATGAGCACCAGACCTGGCAGTCATACCTGCCTTCTGAGATCAAGTTCAGAGTCTGTTATTTAGAAGTCTTAAAAGAACAAAACAACCTATACTTCACTGGGCACTATGTCCAACCTCACAGCGTGCTCTTACGAACAGAGTGCTCAAATTTCTGGTTTGGGCTATCTAATGCTTTACCATGGCACATGAGTTCTACACACCATCATATGCTTGGGTATGCACATGTCATCTGCTTAAAAAGGAGACATTCCCCTCACACTGGGATGTGTGTCCAAGAAGGAGTCCCATGACACAGTCTGACACGTATATGCAATCTTCACATATAGGACTTTCATACATATAATATAAGAGGAGACGCTGACATTTCAGTCCAAGAGTTGCCTTGCAGCCGCTTGAGGAATCTCCAAACAACCTCAAGGAAAGCAGGTGGCAGAGAGCAAGAGAGCCAGATCTGGTTAACGACAGAGAAGGTGGGCAACCCTGATTTAAGCTACATTTAATAAAAATGTATTACAGTAAAGACCTGATAAGTTGAGAAAATGAATAGAACATAGCTGCAATTCATTACTTATTTATCATTTTTATCAGTCCTCTCATTTTAAATGTATAAGTTATTACACAGTTTGAACAAAACTGCTTAATAAAGCCGTACATCAAGTGCAGTGCCTGCGATGGCCACCTGCTCAGTTAAAACTCTAGCATCAATACATTAAACAATTATTCCCTTGTAGAGTTATACATGTACTTTTTTCAGCTTTGATACTTTGGATTAAAAGATTTTCAGCTGCTACTTGTAACTACAGGATACAATCAAAAGGTGGCAGCAGAATTGTCAAGGCATTCCTTTCTACACATAGTTTTTATTTCCTTCATTTTAAAAGCAGACACCATTTTCTTGACATCCCTAATAAAGGAACAATTCATAAACCTCCCTACAAACTCATATTTTTAATTGCTTTCTGTTAAAAATTTTGTGCATGTAGGAACATATATTCATATATATGCTGCACTATATTGCTGAGTATGCAGTAGAAGAAAGGTTCTTTCACTTGACTGTGTTTATACTTTTAGTTTTTCTGGGATCAGCTCACTACGCAGTCACTAGCTAATTTAAACAACTTAAAGTGACAGAGTATCTTACAGCAATTTCGTGTTGCACCATGACACTTGTACAAGCATTAGCGTCACAGCCAGAGTGTTACAGCTGAAACATAAAAAGGAGCACAGGAATAAATCACTAATTTTCAGGCTGTTCTTGTTTTTGGCAACAGATACATAATTCTAGGAGGATGCCTGTGTTCCAGTCAACAAAAAGTTAGCATTTAAAGAGAATCATTTAACACACAAATGTATGAATCGACGAAAGATTGCATGAGATGCTTTGCTACTGTCATTCTCTGCTACTGTCATTCTCTGCATGTGACCAATAATAGAAGCTGGCAAGACTCCAGCAGCTGTGTTTAAGTGTCTGCAATTTTGCGCAGATGCCCAGTAACATTCCGGACAGCACGTGTACCATACATAGCACATGGGAAATCATGGAAAAGCACAATGGGTAGAAAAATAAAGGGCATGCCAAAACAGCAGCAAGTTTGCAAAATGAAATATTTGAATGTTTAAATCTTAAGCTATCCCCTTTCTGCATATGCAAAATAATGAAATCTTCATTGCTTACTTTCTCCATGGGTTTCAAGCAACACTGAGAAAATGGAAGGCAAGATACAGTATTTATGAGCAGCTCTTCTATACTTTGCTTTCTCCTTAACATTTAATACATGGCTTCCTTCCTTACTGCACACTGTACAGGAGGGACAATCAGCAAATTTGTGTATGAATTCATTAACAGCAGTCATTTTTGTAGTAGCCCCATACCTCCCCATCATTACATTCTGTTAAGCTTCACTGCATTCTGTGAGGTGAAACAGGGGTAAAACGGAGCTGCTCCTCCTCCTCCTCCTGACTGGAGAAGTGCAACTTCCCCACCTGGTCACTGAGCATATCCACTTAGGGCTACATGGGCAAAGCTGGATGTTCCCTAAATCCACGGCTCCAGAGCAGGTGGAACCACCGTTCCCTGTTAGCCCTTCTGTGGAACCACTGCTCCCAGTTAGCCCTTTGGGACACCTAGCAAGGGTGGTGCGGAGCACCCCCAGATCTGAATCATAGTTTGCAGCAGCAAACATTCCTCCAGGGGTAGGAAAGGAGAGATGCAAGATAGTAGCACTGCTTGGGACATGCAGAGTATCTAAAACCACCAGTTTTTCAAAATAAGTAAGGAGATGGAGCATAAGCCACTTTCTGTCAAAATGACAAAACACAAATCTTTATGCATTCTCTGGTGAATTTTAAGGCATTACACCAAAAAACTAAAGTAGTAGGACGCTCACCTATCACTTGCATTTGTTAATGTGGTTCAAATAAAAATCCTTATTTTAAGGGAAAAATAATAGCATTTAGGTTGATGTTTTCCATGGTTAAAAGCAGTAACATTACTGTAAAAGATAAAATGTAATACATTGCATAACCTCCCTTTCAGTTAATTATGTTGTAATTTGATGCATCGTTCTGAGGTTTATTATCCCTCTTACTGAGCCTTCAGCCAATGCAGAAAATGCTTCTGCAGTGTAAATTGAAACTAACATTGGAAGCTGTATCACACTTAGGACTGAAGTCCTTTACAATGAAATGATACACCTCATGAAAAAACCTGATGTCACACACTGATGCTGCTGGAACAGAACTCCGTTAAGTTGCTGAACAATGACACATCCATCCCTTCAATTTAGGAACAACAGTTTTGTAACTCATTTGTGACCTTACACATCTCAAGTAGAAAAAAAAAAAGATAATTGCAAACTGCAGTGTAACAAACTATTAAACTAATGACAAAGAAAACATTAACACTAATCTTTTTTGCTTTAAAACTAAAGTAGTTAAAATTATAATGCCACTTAGATATTGCACTCTTTTGCTAATAATTTTGGGGTTATAACAAGTCATAGCAAAATACCCGAGTTCCTGGTAATCACTGGCATAAATGTTACCATCTAGAAACAAAACACTTGCACACTGCACAAATCCCCATCACCTGGGGCTTTTACTACTGGCAGCCTTTTGCGTTCATCACTACCCCACTGCTACTGTGATCCTTCGCACACAGTTATCTCCATAGGACCTACTGTAATTGAGATGAAGAACATGAAATAGCATCAGAAAAGGAAAAGACCATTTGGCCCAAAGTACTCACTTTCCAAATACTTATCTCAACATACAGACTGACAAAGCAAACTCCCTTTTCAACTGAAGCTCACGTTGCTGCAGGAACACAATACATGTAAGACAAAATAACAAAATCCAAGCCACAGTAAAGTCAGTTAACAGAATAGATGGGGTTCCCCTCACAGACTGCTTACCTTGAGGTAGAAGACACTGCCTTTAAAACAATTCTATTAAAATAATTCAGAAGGCCAACTTCAGCCCTCCTTAGCCAGAGGGTACTGTAATTCCACTGAAACAAAGTTATTTTAATAATTTTTTTTTTTTTTTTTTTTTTTTTGCATGAGTGCCAAGAGCAATAGAATTTAGCTTGGTACATCACTTAACGACGTCTTCATTCATTCAGTAGTTAAGTTCTATATATTACTGTATATTTTGTGCCTTTATCTATATACAGCGTATACTGGTTTGTAGAATAAGAAAAATTAGGAATGGCCTGGTAGGGATTGAAAGAAAATAAGATAATCAAATGACCTCCCCCTATTTTGATAGGCAGAATTAGAATGTATAGATCAGGGAGAAATCCATTCAAATAGGAAACGCATAAAAGCCAGGACTGAAGTGACAATCGTAAACCAGTTATTTCAGAGTGTCTGCAGAGAAGGATGATGGGACAGACACAAGTCTGATTCACAGTAAAGAGCAGGATCTAGTTGTACAGTAGCAGATAAGAGCAGAGATGAGGAACGGCAAGCTTTCATACACTTGTGGTGACTAAGAAAATATACGTATGTGGTGGTGCACTACACCCCAGCCCCCCGTCCCTTCGCCTTGTACCTGGGCTGCTCTGCCTGACAAGCCTTGGCCTTTGAACAAAGGGTTTGGCGGTTGAGAGCCCCTCAACCGTACCAAGCACTCCTGTGTAGCCAAGGGAGAGAACGGCACTGGGTGTATCAGGAACCGATCGCCTGAACAAGGTACAGAACAAGAACAGAACTAATCAATTATCACCAGACAACCCTGGCAGCCTTACTGCAAGAACTTGAGAAATCACCTGCCTGGATTGTGGAAACTCACTGATGCCTAAAGTCAATCATCTCTCAGTCCTATAAATAGTGGTCCGAAGTGAGACCCTCTGAGCTCTCCTGATCCGCAGAGGGCTGCAACCAGCACCTCCCTCTGCATGGGACGCCTCTCAGAGTCCGTGAACCCTCAAGTTCACAATCAACTCAGAGGCTCGGCTGATGACCTGTTGAGCGACGTAAAGCATTCGATGTATTTGACCGAATTTGAGGGGGATATTTAACAGGTACTTTTGTACATACCTATCTCTTTTTCTGTATATCTCTTTATGTGTCTCTATCTCTACACCTATATGTGTGTGTGATTAAGGAATCTTAGTAAGTTAAGTTGATTATGCAGCTAAGTTTTATATGATTTGATAATGTGATTTTATCTCAATACCATTAGTGAATTTGATAGCTGTTATTTTGTATTAGATTGTTACTGTCCTAAAGTTACGTCGAGCACAACATATATCACTGCACCAGAATCCCCAATAGGCTCTCCTTTTAGTCATAAGCCATTGACCATGTCTGGGACTAGGAGTGGTTCAGCCACACCTGGACTTCTCTCTGAGAAGAGTTTAGAAAGCAAGGGGGGTCCACTCTGAACCTCGTGACACAACAGGAGGACATTCCTTTACTTTCCTTACCTAACCTTAGCCATAAACCGTTGACCAAATCTGGGACTAGGGGTGGATTTCAGTCCACTCAACCTCATGACTCAATGGGAGGGTCTCCCCTACTTTCTCTCCTCAACATATATACACATTGACTTGATTCGATACACGAGTAAATCATTCCAATTTAATTTTAATTTGTTTCTCTCTGTATACCTTTTCCATGCTGAGTAAGTAATACACTGAACTTTGCCATCGAATTCTGTTAAGTTGTGCTTTTTACAAATTTATATTAAAATCATTAGCTTTAGTATCTTTGGTGGTGCTTCAGGCAGCCTGAATTATCCATTCACGGCATACAGATAATATATAGCTGGTGATATGAACCAGAGCAGTCTATCAGTATTTCTATTGGTAAACCCAAATGCTATACAGCCTGTGCGTCCACACTACAGCCTGGAAAGGATTTATTGGTATTTATGTTAATTACATATTTAAAATTTAATATATTTTAAAATTTTTATATATTTGAAATAACAAGCCACTGTTCTCTCAGTCTTTGTTTATGCTGTAACGCAACAGCTGTGATAACATATTTTCAGTTATTTGATGCATTCACAAACCATAGTCTCTACGAACACAAGAAATTAAAAGTGAAAATAAATAAATAACTGGATTAAACTAACAAATTATAGCAGCCACACTCAATAGAAAAATAAAAAACAAACAAAAACATTTGAAGTAATGAACTACAGGAAAAGTGTCCAGTTGCCACTGGCTTCAGGATTTTAGGGAGGCTAAGTCAAATGGTAACACAAGAACCAGAGTCTTAAGTGGAATTTGGTCAAGCATTGGAACAGGCTGCCCAGGGAGGTGGTGGAGTCACCATCTCTGGAGATGTTCAAAACACATGTGGACATGGCACTTTGGGACATGGCTTAGTGGGCATGGTGGTGTTGGGTTGATGGTTGGACTTAATGATCTTGAAGGTCTTTTCCAACCTCAATGATTCTGTGAATTTACCCCATCTGAACATAGCAGCAAGGAAGTACCTTAATTGTTTTCCATCATTGCAGTGACACAGGAAGAAAGCTTTAGTTTCTAGCACACCAATATCCTAAAGCATTGATATTGCTCTCATCCTACTGCCCAAAACCAGCACCTGGAATACCCCTCCTACACTCCCCCATCAAGTTGCACTGATTTTAAGGGAGGCTAGAGTTCAGTAACTCTAAAATCAGTGCATCTCCTAGGCTGTGTGACAGTAATTTGTAAGCCTAATCTTATACAGCCAACAAGGAAAATAATACAAATAACGTCTCTAAAATTTCACATAGAGTTTACTCAAGATTGAAACACACATTCAGTCTAACCTACAGCATGAAAGCAGGGCCTGCTGCACTCTGCACAAGCTGCAGGTTCCAAGTAACTCTCAAAAGATAATCCTAAACAGACCCCATTACAGTAAACCCCAGCAAGGGGTGAAAATCTATAATTAATGATCACTGTCAATTTAGCATCTCCCACGAGCGATTCCAGACAGCTGAAGTCTTGACATTTTGAGAGTTATCAGAATCAATTTAATTAGTTGAAAAATGGTTATTCTCAGTATAATGACCACTCTAACTGTTCCTAAAGTAAAGTACCCAAGGAAACCAGAATTTAAGAGCATTCAAAAGTACTTACCTGTTCAGAGACTGATACGCTCTATGAAGTGGAGGATATGACATAGATATGGTGCAAGCTAAAAGGCCATCAAGAAGGATTACAAACGGACATACAGTCCTAATGTTTCATAATAATTATGCACCCAGAAACAGTTATCACAGCAATTACTGTACATGCATGATTGATGCAGACTTTTCCAGGTTTTTAAATTATACTCTAAATGATCGTGCCATGACAATTCCAGAAAATAACTGGTCTTTTTCCAATTACATTAAGGTCCAAAAAGAATGGACTAGGGACAAAAAAACCCAGAAC
This sequence comes from Phaethon lepturus, assembly GCF_000687285.1. Taxonomy (NCBI): domain Eukaryota; kingdom Metazoa; phylum Chordata; class Aves; order Phaethontiformes; family Phaethontidae; genus Phaethon; species Phaethon lepturus. The sequence goes on along the minus strand of NW_010523879.1, from coordinate 145,486 downwards.
CAAATCGGTTCTTTCAATAGATAATGCAGGACACAAGAATTATTCAGGGTTTTAATGAGACTTAGTGCAGAAAGCAACAACAACAATCCTGAGGCAAAACCTCACCAATTAGGAGACTTTTTATCTTGCATTATGTTTAACTTAGAAACCTTTGCATCCCTGAAGTCTACAAGAAAAAAATTCTTTACATAGCAGGTTTCAAAGATTGCCTAACAATCAATATTTGGGAAGAGCTACATGAGAAATTTCCCTTGTGATTTAGCAATGACTCCAATTCCCCAAGGTCTATGTTACCGACGTTGCTGCAAATGTAGTGCAAGCGATGAAAAATGGAAGCTGCACGTACCGCGCTTTCCCCGTTGCCTTTACTCAAGTCATAACTCACTCTTGCATATACTGTAATTTAACCTGCAGAGATCCCAGAGGGTGCTGTATAAACACTGTGTGAAAACTTAACCCAATCGTTAAAACAGTATAGCATATTTTGCAGATTACTGAACGTTTTCTAGTAGATCACTCTGCTAAACTTTCTTGCGTTAAGCAAGGCTTCATCTGATTCATAAATTGAGTTTTCATATTAGGCAAATCACCAGAGTTCTTTGACACCTACAATGAGCCAGGAGCTGAGAAATGAAAGCCATATATGTCAAACTTCTGCATGTTTTCTGACAGACCTTAATCTCTCCCTTAGCCTGTCCCTTAAGGTGCCATAAGTCACTTTATAAAAAATAATACACCACTACTGGTTATAAATATGGACCTGGGCAGCTGCTGAAGTTACCCACGGCAGGAAAGCTCGATCTTTGGGCAAAGACTTCGCTCTCCCTCACAAACGCTTGGCTGAAGTCTGGCACACATTCAGATCCGACACCCACCACTCAAATTGTCAGCAGGTATTAGCTGTCACGTTACATTAGCCCCTCATCATGCTATCTTGCATCATGCCAGCATATAATGTGATTTAATGGAACATGACGTGACATATGTGATGCGACGTGATGTGATGTGACAGCTACCATTTAAAGGGGAACACACCTATTTTCAAATCAGATGTCCATTATCAATTAAGCTGCTCTGGTGATGGTCAGACATTTATATGTCAAGCCCAAGCAAAACTAACCAGCATGTGTTGCCTGTGCTACTGAACTGATGAGCTGGGAATCTGCCAACTACCCAAATTATCCTTGGGTAATTTGACAGATCTGTAATATAAGCTCTGTGTATCAGCTCCGTGTCATATTTGCTCAGTACCACTGAAAGCATGTTTTTGCCATTTTTCTTCTTCATCCATCATCATTAAAATCACCTAAAATGCTGATTACCAAGCTGTAACTTCAGTTCTGTTATTATCAGCTGCTGTGCTTGGTATGTGAAAGAAAAAGAGGACAGAGAACATTACTCTGTAGCTGCAGTGAACAAAGTGCTGAGAGTGTTGCAAAAATGGTCACTTAACTGACCAGATACAATGTGGAACTAATATGAAAGTTAGTAAGAGCAGCATATAGCGTGAGTAATAAAACCTTTTTGTATCCGCTTCTGCACAATGATTTTTCTCCCTCAGTAGAGAAAAGACATTAAATGCTTGACACTTAAAACCAAAAAAGATTTGCATAGGTGCAATGAGATTGTCATAAATCTGTTGTAGGCAACAGGCTGTGTAATATATGCGTAACTCAAAAGGAGAGCTTGTAGATGAGTTTAGCATATAAGTGAAATTCAGACACCGTAGTGCAGCAGCTTTACAATGCATAAGGAATGCATAGTATCCTTATGCAGATTAAAGTATTGATTCTTCATCATTCTATAGTTTAGCCATTAATATTCATGCAAACCCTCTGGGCTAGTCACCTTGCAAGAATGCACAGAGCCGCGGAGGCTCAGCCCTGCTTTACATCGGCGCTTCAGCAGCGGAGAGCTTTCCGTGCACCACAGCAACATGGCCTCCCGCGAGCGCGATGCCTGCAGTTGCTGCGCAGTTGACTGTTTCTGATGATCTTGCTGCTGCTGCAAAAAAGGGTAAAGCTGCTGCCTCTAGATTTTCCGACGCAAAAATTGCACTTCAAGGCCGGATGGCAGCTTGAAGGTCACACATGCTGACGCCTCGCATGCCGGAGACAGGAAGCCTAATTTTAGCCCACAAGAAACTAGAGTGCTGATTAGAAAAAAAGAGATTCTATAGTGCTTCAAAAGCTTTACAGGGGAAAACGATTCTTAGTACAAGATATCCCATCATGCCTATGGGTTGCCATGCTTCAAGGCTGTTGAAAGAAAAGGTTTCCATAAGTGGTGGAAATGAATGAAAGTAATTACACAATTGTCTAAAACAGGGAATGTTGAAAGAAACTGTGGATATAATAGGACTGTGTAGTGATTCTTCACCTTACGATCATCCAGTCTCATAGGATAATAGGGAAATAAGTAGCAAGCTATGGATTAAAGACATGGGGAATGTTTATAGTTTTATTTCCTGGAATAGCAGTTTCTACAAAAATCTGCAACATGAACAGAAGACTATGCCACCTTTTCCCTCACAAAATGCTCTCAGATCTAGTATGAAGGCTCCCGCACAGATCTGTCTGAACGGAGAGCCTGGTCTGACCTGACTTGTCAGGCACGAGCAGACAGGCTGTGTGGCGTCTGCCCAGGGAGTACTGCAAAGTCGCAGTGGTTGTTCATGAATTCAAGGCTGGTGTCTTAAAAAAGAAAAGTTATTTTGTTAAGGGAGGCTGTTTCATAGACAGCCCATTCCCTTCATGGTCACCCATATTTTCCCCTTCTCCTCTTTGTAGTGCATATCATTCTTGCAGAATATGTTGCACTTGCTTTCAGGGAAAAACACCACTCTCCCTGCACTCCTTTTTGAAACTGTGCTTAAGAGAACTTAGTGGCCAGAAGAAAGGGGCGGATAGAGAGGGGCCATGACCAGCTCCTTACGGATTACTTGCAACCACTGCAGAGAATGACACCAGGAATCTCCAGCTGAGCAAACTCCTGGAAGAGCTCAGCAGGGGTTTCGTGGCTGCACAGCCAGCTCTGAATTCACACACTGGCAACATCTAGTTTACCACTAATACATTGCACATTATGAGAACCAGAGATCAATGGTTTACCTTCCATATTCTTTGTTTTAATAATAAAGCAGCTTTGGAAAAGCTTTTTTGTCCTTCAGATTTATTTGGAATTTTCATTTTCCAGCTTACAGTTACATATATTGCTTCGCACTCAGATAGCCTTCATTGTGAATAATTTTCAGTTCTCAAATAGTTATAAGAATCAGTTCTGAACCTCATATAATGCAATTACAAAACAAGCATAACCAATTCATAAAACATGCCACAAAGATTATTACCAATATTTCCCTTCTCCCAGACTCCATTTTTTGCCTGTGTCAAATCATAAGAATAACATCAAGATCCAGGTTTACTTTTGTAAGCATTTTAAAACATATTTTTCCTAAAGCCTATTAATAAAAATAAACATGCCATCAAAGGAAGCAATAAAGATAATGGAAGCAGTACCCCATTCAAAAGTTTCAATAAAATTATCCTATAGGCACCTGGCCCACCAGATATTGTGAAATATGTGTCTGCCTACATGTGCCTTTTGATGTACACTTGACTTGACATATCATTGGCATAAATTGCAGACTTCGTCTCATTAATCTACAGTCCATTTCTACAGCTTCTTTACATGACAATTTTGAACTAAAATGTTGCACCACCTAAATGTCCCTTTACTTCGTTCTATATAGATTTCTTAAAAATGCACTGCAAATAAGCATAGTAGAAATGGGAAAGGGAAATCAGTGTTGAATTGTTTTGGGATTGTATTCCCATATTTTGCACCTTTGGGCACAGTTCTGATTTTATTATAATGATAGTTTTACCACTGGGGAATTTCTATTCCCATCCACAACTTAAAAGTTCACATCAATATCAGAAACTTCGTTTTGGACTTAGACTTCAGATATCCAAGTCTGAAGTGCTTAATGCATTTTTTTTTTTTTTTTTTTTTTTTTAGCATAAAGAGTACATAATCCCTCCAATTCAGGTAAATTTAAAAAGCAGTTAAGAACTGAGCCATACTGAGTGAGACCAAAGACCCTTCTAGCATGGTATTTTGTCTCCAGCAGTGACCATAAATGGATAAGTAGGGAAGAGTATAAAAGCAGGCCAAGTATAAATTATATTTCCCCTAATATTCACCCAGGCTCCACTTATTTTCAACTTAGGGACTTCCTGAACCACATAAGGTTTCTATGTGTTTAGCTAACCTTCGACAAATCTCTCCTCCATGAATTTACAGTCTCCCCTTAGACCAATACAAAATTTTAGCATCCATCATTCTTTTGGCAAGATCAACTACCCACTACATGAAATCCACGTCTTTTTATTTGTTTTGAATCTGGCTCCTACTACCTTCATTTGATTTCCCCTGGCTCTTGGAGAAGATACTGTGAAGCGAATGTGAACCACTGAGCCTTATCTACACTCCATATGATTTTCTAGGTTACTATCATAGCCTCCACCAGTCCTCTCTTTCCCAGACTGAAAGATCCTCAATTATTTCATCATTCCTAATACAGGAACTTTTCAACACTTTGCTTATATTTCTGGACCTTCCATGGAGTCCTTTTCAGTTCTATCATAGGCTTCTGGAGATTGCAGGTGGCAAAAACTTCTTGTCTAGGTGCAGGTAGATCATGGATTTTCACATAATACTATAATGATATTTTCCATTTTGTTATGTTTCCTTTTCTAATGATTGCTAACATTTGATTTGCCTTCTAACCATTACTGAGCAATGAACTGACAGCCTCAGAGACTTACCTACTGTAACTGAAATACCTTACTCCAGAACATTCAGGATAAGATCAGAGACATCATCATAGGTATATGAAGATTTTTTTTTTTCCTCATGTACATCACCTGGCATTTACCTATATTGAATTTATCTGCTATTTTATTCTGCAGTCACTCACTGTAGCTGTTTCTCATTTGTCAAGCAAAACAAAGCAGATCATCTGTGCACACTATCAGCATCCTCCAGACACATTTTTCCAAACGGGGTCAGTTTGTCCTATCAACTGTGGGTGACAGAAATTGCTCCTGTATGTGTTAAGGTATTTGCCCCATCTGTCCACAAAGGTCCCAGCAGGGTTTTATTACAGCTTACTTCATAAAAGTAATATCCTTACACAGGCTCCACTGGACTATATCCCCCACTTCTCATGCTTCTGAATACATCTAAGTAAAGCTGCTCAGAAAATTACATACATGTTTTTAACTGAATATTGAAATAAAGACACTTTGCAGAAATAGTTAACTTCTAAACATTCAGCAAAACTCAGGCAGAATTCTAGCGGACTCTTGCCTGTCTACCAACTCCAAAGATCAGTTTTTGTTTTCTGCTCCTAGCTCATAGTGCTGGTCCCTCCCAGTTCGGCAGGACTCTGACATTCCCTAGAACTTCCAAGTTTCAGTCTCTCTTCAACCAGCTAGCAGCTAAAGATCTAGCAGCCTGTTTGGCTGCTATGGAACCAAGGTACTTGGAAACTCTGGCAACTGGAAAACAAAGCTGACTACTCTTTCCAGGACCATTTTTTTCTTTTTTTTAAGAAATAGTTTTAACAGGCTGGTCATTTGTGCTGATCTTACTCACTAGTGGACAAACACAACTAACAAGAACTGTGTTACTTTCTGCCTGCAGTTACAAGGAGTTCCCAAGGCTTTGCTGCATAGTACCTATTTCCTCTCTGAAAAAAGCTTGATTGTCTTTGAAAAGGAGAACAATGTAGGACTTTTTTCTGAATGTATTTGGCCTGTGGGTTTGGTTTTTTTTCTAATTTTGCTCCCAACTTGAGAAGACAAATAGGCAAGGAAAACTTGAGAAACTTTTGTAGAACTGAAGTTTTGCGTAACCTCTAACATGCACAATTTGTGCACTCAAAACGAGGAAAGAAAGTTTGTTTAGATTCCTACCATCTTCACATGATATTTTTTCTTCAATTTCACAGATATTAATTATAAAGATGTACATTATTTAATATATCACATAATTAGGAGGCTATCTAAAGCCAAATCCATTAAGTTGTCAATGGACAGAATAAAGACTTGAGATTTATTTCAGCAGGGCAATAACTTATTTATATGTTCATATTGGTAACTATTTCTTCAGAGAGAGAAGATTACCATCCATATACACCTTTCAATTCCCTAATGAATTATTTCATTGTTAATGAAGAATTTTACACTTGAATAATCGGCTGCTTGATGGCTTCCCATAAAAAAATTAAATCAAGAGTGCAAACATGGTTTAGATTCCCATAATAAGAGAAGGGAGGGGGGGAGGAACCACACAGTAAAAACATCAAATTCAAATATTTCCAGAGCACTTTTTAATTTAAAAGTACCTAGCATATTTGTTGCCCAAAAAGCTTCAGCTATATTGGAATTTCCCAACATCTGTTTCCAGAGCAACATCTATTTTTTGTTAGTATTTAAAAATATTCAAAAGTATCTACTTTTATGGGTGAGAACTAGAAGCAGAAAAACACAAACTATTAAGCTTTCTTATGAGTCTCATATAGATCTTTTCTCATAGCTTTGCCATATCTTGCTACTCTAATTCATGCAGATGATCTTTACTCCCACAGATTTGAAAGGGCAACTTGAATGATGAAAGGTTGCAGTACAGGTCTACTGTATTTCGAATTTCACATCCCCATGAAAAGCCAAAATTTTTTGGCAGCATCATTAAAGTATCTGTTCTTAAAATAGAAAAGAATATGCTTCAGCTAGTCTTTGACTACACAAATCAGTAATTGGAAAGATCATATGATTGTTCTTTTAGTACAGGAAAAAAATCTCAATAGTTTTATAATAGAACAATTCCCATGTGACTTTTTTAGAAGACACAAAATATAATCATTTTAACCCACAGATTAAAGTGCCTTTCTCCTTCCATTATATAAATCCTACACCAGATTAGAAGACAGAATCATATCTCTGTCTCCATTATGACCCGCAATGAAACAGTTTTTGTACTATATTGACAGAAATCTTCATCTCCAGGGGCCTGCATTTGCTCTTACTGAAGTTAATGCAAAAAATCTAATTGGTTTCAATGACACCAGGATATAGTCTGAGGCTCCACTCATGAGCCTTACTGGAAGAAACACAAGGAAAACATTTGTAATCATTATATCCCTTCTCTATGACTATTTATCCTTTCTTTTTGTTTTGACCCATATTTTAAAATTTTAATATAGTCAGTCATCATTGCTGGGGCTAGAAAGAAACTGCCATGTGGGAAATGTATTTCTTGGGCACCTATGAATGACTTTAAACTGCCAGTTCTCAGAGAATGCTGCCTGGCTAGACTCCCACTCTGTTCCACACTGTCAACTTCTATGTTGGATATTGCTCATTTTTTTTGGAAAGATGTACAGAACTGTATTCGGGTTTTGCATTAAAAATATAGCTAATTTTTTATACGCAAGTCATACATACATATTCTGAAGATGCAAAATATTGGATTAACTGGGTTAGATTTTCATGGAAGGAAGTGCTGAAAGGCAAATTCATAAATTCATGCCATACTCCCAACACACTGAAGTCAACTCTGTTACAGCATTCTCCATTATTCCATCACAAAAATAATTCTGCATATGTCCAACTTTTCGAATAGGTACCTATGAAAGACCATACGGCCATCCACATTTCCACTGAAAATAAAGAGGGTTTACCCACTGCCTTTCTAAGACTTCTAGTTTTGCAAAATCAGGGCCACATTTTAAGTACTTCGCTTTAGCCAAAGCCACAGACATTTAGTAATTCTCACATTCTCAGAAAGCCAATTCTAAATGGCCTCTAAAATTCTGTGGGAAATTCCAAGGCATATGCAACACAAGTTTGATTCCTAATTCTATTTAATAATGTTCAGACATATGGCAGTTTAAAGGCAAAGAGGAAAATTAAATCTTCAGTTGCAACATCCCAATAGTAAACATTTTTGCAAATACACAAGTCTGGGATTCCCTGCATGCTGAACTCTTCCCATTCTGAAAAAGAGTATCACAGGCCGGGGCAAAGCTGGAACAAGGACAAGAGTGTGCACATTACATGGAAACAAGGGCAGGAGAAACATGGAAAAAGCAGAAATGTTTTCAGCACAAATAATTCCATATAAAAATAGCCTGCTTCTATTTTAATTTTTCCTCTAGGGATGCTTTTCATCATTGCTGTTTTTTTCAATATACTTGAAATAAAGCAGCCAGTATCAGTGAAAATTTAGGAAGGAATTTAGTGAGGAATATTAAAAGGAAAGAACAATGGCCCATGGCCAGACAGGAATGGGCAAGCTCAGATACTATTCCCAAACAGAACAACAGAAAAGGTCAGAATTCACACTGCTCACATTAATATTTCAAATCCACATTTTCAGAAATGGGGAAAAAAATTTGCAATTAATTCATTGTTTGCTGGTTTCCATATCCTCAAGTCTTCCCAGCAATCCAATCTAAAACTAGTACAAGGTGACTAACTCAAGCACCTTTTTAAAAGAAGCTAACTGCAGAATGGGATTTTCTGATTGCTTTGTTCACTCAAACCAAGTATTTCCACACTGCTAGAAAAAGTATTTTCATAAGCAGAGCCCAGTTGCAATCTAGTCACATACTAATAATACACAGCTCTTTTCTGAGCTATATTATTTACATTATGGATTTATTATTGTCTTCTGTTATGTTGACACAAAATAATCTTTCATCTCCTATGTTAAAAGAGTGCAAGCGTCCTTTGCTCAGTAAATAATTCAAAGACATAAATATTTTAAGAACAATAAGCAGTATATTTTGGAACAGCGGAAAAGAAGTTAAATTAGTTATTTGTAGCCGACATCTTGATTGCAGCAGCTTAATTGTTTTTCAGTTTTCATTATCCCACGGTGAACCAAATTTCTGCCTTTACTTTCAAACACCGAATATTTAGTTTCATCTGCAATAGTAATTTTTACGAAAAAACACAGCAGCATTCAAGCATGAACTTCCAATGCTTTCAAAATTCCTATGCTAAACAAAAGGAAATTTACTTATAAGGCTTTGTTTGTCCTCCATACATCTAAGTATGTTATAATAAACTTTTTCATAAATATTGTGTTTATGGGTTAGTGGATACAGTCTCAGAGTACTTGAATCAACTAGTGAGAAGTTTTCAGTCAAAAGGAGTTTTTTCTTTATCAGGCTGAAATAACAAAGAAGAAAATTTCTTACTCTTTTTATATTCACATAGAAACTACAGTTGAAATGATAAATCAAAACTGACCTACAGTCAAAAGTAATAGAAGTTTGGAAAGCTGAACAATGTGCAGACACAGCAAAAATTCATTTGGGAATCACTTACTGCTAGTTATTTTGCTGTGATCTGAAGCTGGCCCTCAGATCTGCAATGCAGATCTCCAAAATCTGGAATAAGACAGGCTATAAGGCCTGGCAGGAGCTCTACATTAATATTGCCAATCCATTCACACTTTCTCTACTTTTCCTTAAAAAATGAGCACAAAATTTGCGTATCCCTTTCTCTTCTCAGTGTTGGATAAGCCTGCTCTGAAACATGTGAAAGAAACAAATCTTGAGCCTCTATGCAGTAGTAAATTTAAGGCACAGTTGATCTGTTATTAGTTTTAAAATACAAAGCACAAAAAGTTTCAGAAACAGCTATAAAGCTATACATTGCTTCGGTTCATTGCTTACAGAACAAACAATAACCCATCTCGGAGCAGTCAGCCCCTGTTGCTCCCAGCCTCTCTTGTAAGGATATTTTATAATGGAGCATTTGGCTGCAGTTCTTCAACATGGCTTTGACAGTTGCAAACCTCACTGCTATAGACAAGTGGTTAAACCCCCAGAAATTTACTGCTTCAATTTAAATCGTGCTTCTAAGACACAGGCAGTGCAAAATCCAGAGAAAGATCTCTATTTGATCAGACATTTTCTACAAAGGCGTTTGCAAATATACTTGTGTTCATTTTTTTTAGCTATTTATGTGCATATTCAAAAAGGAGGCGTGCCCCACGCTTCAATAAACTCTGAGTGGGGACTCCACCCAGTCCCCTTCATCACATTACACTGCATGATGGATACAGGACTTGGAATTCAGAGAACCTTTGTCAGATGAAAAAGAAACATTTTGAGGAGGCGAGATGGCCAGGAGTGGGGAAGCTAGGCACTGCCTTCACTTGATTTCTCTTACGAAGTGACACATCCTTCGGAAATCTTTGTCCAAACAAGGAGATTTTACATGTTTTGGTTTAAATCTCTTTCTCTTTGTTTTGTTGTGCCTTTCCTTATCTTTCTCCTGAATATGGCTTGTTATCCCTTGTTTTTTTCCTCTTCCTGTTTGTTTTAGAAGCTGAGGGTTATATAAAAAACTCTCTGAAGTCCAGCAGTCCAAAGTTTAGTAGCTGCCCCTGTGACCTTGATAAAGATCAAGGATAAACTTGACATAAATTAGCTAAAAGGCAGTAGCAACAGAAATTGAAAATACCCCATCAGAAAGGACAGGAGAAATAACCCCTTCTATCCTCAGAAATATCAAAGATAAAACTGATACATTTGCCTACTCCCAAACACAAAAAGCAAATATTTCAGTATTGCAACTACCTTTTCAAGCATATTTCTAACCCTACAAAACAGCAGACTGTAAATTGGTGAACAGATTAATCAGCTGGTAAAAAGAAATTAAATTATTGATGTCAGCATTTAATTATCTAATGCACATTTTCTCATAGGCATTTTAGTGTTGCTTATTTTCAAATCCAGACCAAAGTATTGGAAAACACCTAACCAGTATTCTTCCAGCTGCAGACATCTAAGGCAAGACAGGTATTTTCCCCTCATACAGCACCTTTACAGGCCTTTGCTTTGGTAGCTCCAAGAACATCTGGAGAGGATTGTACCTGGAAACCTGTAGGACCAGGTGACTTTTAAATTTTGACCAAGCTTCCAACTTAACTCCCTCTCCTGGTTAGTCTACAATATCTACCTTGTCATTTTGGGGCAGACACAGTGTTTCAGATGAGCTTTATTACAACCAGAGTGACCGATCAGGGCCATTACATGTATCACAGTGTAATATTTGAAAAAAAGTTACTGTGGGAACTTTAAGAAATTATCAGTATAACCACGGATTTTGTTTAGATTACTTCATGAGGAAAAAAACATGATAACAAGACATCCTAATTGACTGTATCCCATGGACTTTAAAAGTGTCAGAGCAATTTAGCCTTTAAAGCACTACATAAAATATTTTATCACATCTCTGCCTCAGTAACTTTAATAAACTACACAGCCTTCAGGGACCAGGCTCCTTATAAATTAAACTGCCTTCGACTTGCTGCACAAGGGTCTTTATCTCTTGTCAGCTTAATTATGTGTTTAATTTTATTTTTAACATTTTTTTAAATGACCCACACCAAGAGAAGCCTAGATTGTTTAATTAAACAAATGAATACGGTTATATCTTGCATGATCAAAGCACTAATTTGTCATACTAATGTTTTATACGGAGCTGATAGTTCCATTGTAGTGCTAATACACTAGTTTAGTCTAAAGTTTATCAGCTCACCTTTCCAGCAATAATTTAAAGTTTAACTTTGTTCCACCGCCCTCTTACAACTAATTGGCTGTAGCTTTTCCCCAGTGTCCCAACAGGAGCTAGACTCTAATAAGTTATTAAGCAATTACTAACGCATTATTGCTTATACACGTGTTTTCCAAATTTACACCGTACACAGAATGGCTCAAACGAGCGGCTGGTTAGCAGAACACAGCTGCACAAGACTTTCTCTTCAGCAGCAAGATTTCTGCTTTAAATATGGGACTAAAACAGAAAAGCAGTAGGCTAGCATAACCTAGAAGGAAGACCTTATCTGAGGCTTGAGTGCTCAAGAACAGCATCACCACCAGCCAACACGTAGGGTGAAACGCACTGACTGCCAACACTGAGCGCAGCGGGGAGGGGAGAGCCCAAGCCCAGGATTCAGGGCTCCGGGCTGCACAGCATCAGCCCCCTGTGCCGGCATTCTGTCCAGCGATCCCCAAACAAGCCCTTTCTCACAAAATTCATCAAGAAGAAATGCACCACAGCTAGGGCACCGAGTTAGGTACTAAACCCTTAACTTCAGCTGAATTTAAGTTACCAACTCCGTCACTTTTCAGAGAGTAAGGAAGTAAGAAAGGAAGCTAACAGTATTTTGAGACCCAAGATCAGGGAAGAACTTTGGTGGTTGGGAGCTGGCGAGAAGGCAGAGCAGTGATTGCACCCTGTGGATAGGCCTATCTTTCTGGAAGTTGTATCTCCCTTTGGGGGCTCTCCACATTCCCACTTTCCTCCTAGCATCAAACCTTTTTCATCATAGAATTATTAGTATTTCATTTTTATGATTTTTTCAGCCAATATTGTGATTTTTTTTTTTTTTTGATGGGCTGACTCATGACATGTGCACACCCAGCCTGGCAATAACAATATGGTATATTTTCCTGCTTTAATATATCCTATTTCCCTCTTGCAGGAAGTCCCTTAGAAGTCATAGTCATGTACCATGGTACAAGAAACCAGTTGTTTCTCATAGACTAAAGGCCTGCAACAACCTTCCTTAACCAGCCACGTAACTGAGTCCACGGAAGCCATGACAGCAGGTGTGTGTTTGCTAATATGATGAAGCAGTAAGCACAAGCTGTTTCCCTACCAGGTCACGCAGTCAACGTGCATGGCCCATGCAGTCAATGTGCATGGTCCACAGGCTCCCTGCTTCTAGAAAGCAGAGCTGTGAAAATGGCTAGAGGTGACAAAATCCTTCATGTCACAGAAATGCCAACTACTACAATGGATAATTTGGACCAAGGCTTTTTCTAAATATGGATTTGAAACTCAGGTCCAGTGGAAGTGTATATTTTTTTGAAAACTTCAGTGCCAGGATGATACTGGGCAGTAGATGGGAACAGTGCATAGTGACACAAGATTGATGATGGCTGCACTGTGCATATGATATGCACAGTAACTTCAGAAAGTGATAGAAAGAACCTGGAAAAAGTCTACTTTGAAGGTCAAAGATGACAGAACCTTCATATATGTGGGAAGATGCCAGTGGAAGAGCAATAACTTTTAAGAAAGCTACAAGTAAAAAGCTGAAAAGCACAGTTGCAAGATCTTGTAGAATTTATGACTTGCGTGGTTAATATGTCTGTCTGGCTGACTGATAGTTCCATTGTGGTAATAATACAATAGTTTAAAGTGAAGTCCAACTGCCCATCTTTCTAGACAAAATGTAGAATTTCCACTTTGTTTTACAGTGCCCCTCAGACCAACAACAAATGACCGCCAATTTTCCCAAATGCACCGCAGATGCTAATAAGCTATTAGCCAATCACTTTTTGCCACATGCAAAAAGTGGCATATCAGTTACTACATGAAATTTAAAGACTCACACTTAATGGGAAAGTTCGAGAAGTATTTTAGTTAAAATGCTTGCTTATATAAAACACAGATTTTTGATCTTTTCTTGGATGTTTTTTGGAAGCCCTTTGTTTTTAGGAATTTCATTTGTTCCTCTGCTTTTGTCTTCATCTGAAACTACTACGTTTTACACGTTAGTCTCCATAGAAATGAATTATGCTATCAATGAAGCATGATGACTTCAAGGCAAAAATAGAGAACAAACATTTCATCTTTTCAAGATTAAAATATCATAATCTTGTTTTAGTATAAGCAAACCATGATAGCTACATATTGCAGAGGTAAAAGTACTGAACAGTCAATGGACTGAACCATCAAATGAAAGAAAATAATTGATTTAACAGGTACTGTGCTAGTTCCTCCCTAGCTGCAAAACTATCTGAATTAGAGGTATGATTGACAGCACCTTGTTTTCAAGCTTCTTGAATCTTTACCCACTAAGAGTGGTTTTCAATCATGATGAAGTTTAACAATTTAAGCCAAAATTTCCCACAATGGATGTTTGGACTCCGAGATGCTCCTTTGACTGCTATATGAATTCTGGTCAGATTACAAACTCTCATAAAATCATAATTTGCTTATCTCTGTACAAGTTTGTTAAAACCTCAACTAAACTCCCCAAATACTCATGTTCTAATTTGTGGCAGAGTCATCATATTTTCCTCTAAGGTTCAGCTGCTGATCTGGAAAATAAGACAGAAGCTTTTCTTCCTATGCTGCTGATTTCTCTCTTCCCAGTGATGAAGCACTGTGGAGGAGGAAGCTTTTTGAAGGTAGAAGACAAGAGCTAGCCCTAAGAAATTAAAGGAAAGAAAGAGAAAGGGAAACAGACCAACTGTCCAAGAAACACAGTTTAAAGATAGGAGATCGTTCCTAATGGCCTGTCCACTCCACTGTGAAACATAGCAGAACTGGGTTTGCCCCTGGATACCAGAATGGCTTAGCAATTTCAGCCTCTGCATATCTTTGTCTCAGAGATGAGTGTTCAGATAGCCCACGATCCCCACCTCAGAAGTGCAACGCTGCTAGCCAAATGAAAGTGCCTCTGATCTGCTCATGAGCCATATACAAATCAAAAGTCTGGTATTATGCCTGTACATGACAGGGTGTCCAAATCAAGATTGTCCAGCATCCTTAGCCCTGACTCTTTATGTGAAGGCAATCGTGCTGCCTTAATAATGTTCCCTTTTTATAGATTGATGTGTAGTTATAGTTTTATATATACAATCTATTAGATTAAATAACTATTCCATATCTATCAGGAAGGGGTGAAGCAATCCTCACCTACTGCAGCTGGTAAAAAATGGCATATTATAAATTACATTTGCTTTTATAAATCAGAAGAATCAGATTCCCACTCCACCTGCTAAGAACATCATTACTTCAGGTAATATGATACACTACTTATAGCAAAAGAATTTCTTATGCAATAGTCAGAAGCTTTCAGAAGTTAAATGTGTCATGTAAAGTCATCAGATATTTTACTTAAATTGAGAACTCTGTTCTAGACCAGTACCAGTTAAATGTCCATTTCATTTCTTCTATGTCTTTCTCATTTACTGAAAGCTTGGGTAACAGCACACCTTAGGTTAATCCTAACATTTTAATTAGTTCAGAGCTGACAGCTATTTGTACTTTCAGTAATAAATTTTAGAGTCACTGGAAAGTAGATTAGTCTGTAATTTAGGAAAGCTTGCTCATGTGTTTCACTTCTCTGTGAAAGACAGACACGCTCATGAGATTAAGCTCTAGCCTAGCAGAGAACCTTTTTTACCTAGTACGTATTTGCTTCTGCTATCACACATCATGTTTAAATCCTGACTTACCTGGCCTGCCAGTGGCAAGTAGTTAGCATAAAATTTGCAGGTAGAATGTGGTCCCATACTTGGAGACACTGGCTGGTTGATGAACTCATTTGGCATTCCTCCGTTCTTTTTTGTCATGCATGTGCTGCTCCAATACAACTGCCTATGAAGGTCACTGTACTTACAAGCAAATTAAGTTGGTTTCCCCATCTTTCACACCTCTGGCTAGTCTACCTCTCCATACATATTTCCAGAAGACCTGCGTTATCAGTGCTCTTGCTCATCTCAGGCTACCGTATGCCATTTATGACAGAAAGAAAGCTAGTATGCTCGCAGGTAAGGTCATATTGGAAGTGTTTTGTTTTGGTTGGTTGGGATTTTTTTATTTGTGAGGAAGCTGTTTTTTCAAGTAGAGAAAGTGACCCTGGCAGTTTGACAGGGTCAGGTCAGATTTAGCCAGAGACATAAAATTATGCACCAGCCATCATTCTTCAATATATACTCCAGGGAATGAAAGAGAAGTGAAAACCCATCCCAGAGTAGGGAAATCTTCTCTCTTTGTGACTCTAGACACCACACAAACACATCTGATTTTCTTTTCAGATTTCTTACCATATTATAAAGTTATAATATTGAACTTAATGAGTTCATTCATTGCTGTACCATCAGATTTGAAGATAGTGTGAGCTTCCACAAATAAAATAGGAATGCTCTTGCTGTTACAGATGCTGGAAATGACTAGATAATGCATTTCACACAACCATGCCAATGGTTATTTTCTTTCACTCATCATCTTTTGTTCACTGCCAGTTATTTCAGTTGGCAGATGTGGTTTCACAATCCTCTATAATTGTATCTGCTGGCATTGCATAGATGAATGTTCCTCCCAAGAGCATCTTTAAATATTTCTTACGTCCACCGCAGGTCTGTTCCCCATTAGTTATTTCCTTACAGAATAATTTCTTCAGTAAATGCCTCTTATCCAACTGTGGAAGGTAATCTCCTTATCTGAGTGTGATAGGAAATGGTACCACACATTCCCTTTTCAGCTTCTGGCTAGCCTGGCACAAAAATGAAGTGACTGTGCTCCTCACTAAGAGCTCAACTAACCCCACTACAGATGTTTCTGTATTTTCTCTTTCTATAATATTCGTTCACATTCCCACAGGCATTGACTAGAGAGAAACCTATCAGAGGGTTTTCCTACCAAAGGGACAAAAGGAACAGAATAATGTAGAATATGCTAGATCAGATCAGTTTAGTGGCCAGGAAATGCAGATCTAGCTATAAATTGATTTAAAATATTTTTTTAAATTCTCAAGTGATATATTACAGATGTTAGAACAGATCCAGTAATTCATTCAAAATATTTTTTTTCCACAAGATATAGGCATTTTTACTCTATTTTTTAATCTTATTTTACCCTGACCCTATAAACGAACAAACACTATCTAATCAACATTTAACATTTCCCCCGCCGCTTAGTAAAGGTACTTGTAATTCAGTTCAGGCAAGCAGTTGTATTAATAACAAAAAGTTCAGTTTCTCTTGCCAGAAATTTTTTTGAAACCCTGTGCATATATACACGCAGCAAGTGAGAGTAAATAATTGCTGTAAATACAGTGAAAAACTGCTAAAATTTAGACTTTGCTAAAAAATAATTTGATTTCTCAGTTATATTAGAATCATCACAAACACTAATCTGCAGCTGGTAGTCTCAACTGTTCCTTCATTTGTATGTTATTAAAAATGGGTATAAAAGTCTAAAACAAACACAGAAATGTTATCAAAATTGAAAATTCAAAAAAATATTGCTGAAACTTTATTTTTCCAACATGTAATTAGGACCACAAGAAAAGTTTATTTATATTTGAATTGAAACCTATATCTTAAATAGATGGTTTACTTTTTTAAAAAAATCATCCTTTTTGCAAGAAAAAAAATTTTCATCAAGAAACATCAACCAGGTCTAACAATAAACCATCCTTGTGATTTACATCCTTTCACTCAGAGAAAAAAAAAATCACTACACCATAATAAAACAGCTGTACTGAACTTTACGTGCCATAGGCTATTGGGATGTCTCCTGTCAAGCAAATGAAAAGCATAGCCGGGGTACGATCTAGCATCCAGTCTGGGAAATACAGATATGCACCAAGATTTGGAAAAGCTACCCCGCAGTGATATTACAAGAGAGACAAGTAGTATAACCCACTTCTCAATCCTCTAGTCAGTTGGAGCTGTCAAGTGGCACCTTGTACTTCTCTAATGTGAAGCTCTCAGGAATGTCCAACAGTTGGGCGCTGTCAACTATTTTGCTGAAATCTGAAGTCCTTAAACAAGAAAGCCTAATAGGATATGTATGAAAATCAGGCAAAGTATTATTAAGGATGTGACAAATCATATCATAGGAATAGCTTCAAAGCCCAGCAGCATGTGCCAATCTGTGCCCTGATTACTGATTAACATTTGGAAACATTTCAGAGAAGCCTGACTCTAGACAGGATTGGAAGTGATATATGTTGTGTGAGAGGTACATTCTTTTTTATAAGTGACTCTTCAGAGACTTTTGATAATTCCCAGAGGGACCACCCTCTAATGATTTAACAAAGTGATCAAGGATCAAGGCACCTAGAATTCATGAACAGCATGACACTGCCTCCCTTTCATGTCTGACATCCTAAGGACAAAGAAACTATGAAAGGCTCCCAGCCGTAACAAAACTGAGAGTTGTTAAAATACAGCACAGTAGTGGTAATGATGGCAGTTACAAAGGAATTAGTCTGAACTTAGCGAAACTTTCCATAAAACAAATTATTCTAGAAAAATCACTCTCCAACATCCTTCAGTATAAATCAATGATACCTTTCACATATGTCCCATATTTTTCTATTATGACTCCACTAACATCACAGCATATTAGTTGGACTATTATTGCTTGATACTCAGGTCATTGGGGAAACTTTTACATCGATTCCTTTTGTTATACCTTGCCTGTAAGACCGCCTAGCTATTCTCAGTTGCCACTGGTTTCTACTTTCTTTAGGTCACGCTCATATTTAGATAACATTCAGCATAAACCGACGCAGTGTCATGACAAAGGAAAGAGTGCACCCTATTAGGCCATATTCAATATCCCAGAATGCTGTGAAAGAGGAGTAACATGCTGTACTCAGTATGGTTTACTATTAAGATCCTGTAATTTTGCTAGAACGCTTCCAACTGCTATAGAACTCTCAATACATTCATAAATAGAAATACAAAGAAAGTACAGACCGGTACATATTAAAAAAACCATAATGGGACAAGAAGTCACTGGAAAAACAACACTAATATTGCATGAGTTTCTTGTGAAGAAGTAGACGGACACAAAAAAGAAGAAACAAAGCAGAGAGGGATGCTAAAGTCTGGATGTTACCGTAAGAAAAATTCTTCCCAGAGACCGGCATCTGGGGCCAGCAGATGCCAGGTTTGCCTGTTGAGAGGCCACAGCGGTTACAACACTGTGACAGGTTGAAGGGCAATGGAAACGGACTCATTCCCGGCTACAATCCACAGCAGCAAAAAGCAGATCTATATGGCAATGCTATTACCAGTGCAGATAAGAACACTATGATGATATTAACTTTAAAAGAATGAAAGGGAAAGCTTAACTACCAGACAGGTGTTTACGACTCCCATATACTGCAATCTAGGTTTGTTAGCAATGCAGTATTTGCATATGATAATTAAGCACAAATTTTTTCTGTCACCTACTGAATTGAATATTAAGCTCCCTTCCCACATGCTTATTGCTTAGCAGTTACTAAAATCAAGTTCACGGACTTCAATATGAAGTTTGCCCAAATTCTGTTTCAAGTCCTTTCTTTTTACTCTTGAAGGCAGTTGTGCTCATTTGCCCAACTAAATTGCTTTGGCTGTTGAGAAAGTGAGAATGTTTCAGCAAGTCAGGATACATTTCCTTGAGGAAGAGGAATTTTGGGAGTTCTTATTCCATTGATCTATTTATGTAAGTAGAAGAAATATCAGATAAATATGCACTGAGCAGTAATTTATTTGCAAAATAGGTAAATATAGCTCAACTTAAGTCTATGGACAACAGTGACAGTGATCTCTATTAGAGTGCCTCAGGACTTTGCACCGAAGCTGTAAGATCCAAAGGGCAATGGTTAAAGGAAATCAAAAAATTATGTGAACTGAAATATATGTGGTCTGTCTCCTGTTATGAATGTTTTTCAAAACAGTATTTGAAATGTTGCCTTAAGGGAACCCTAATCAGTTCAATATATTTCATGGAACCTTAGAAAGCAAGTTTCATGCCAAACATTGAATATTTTTCAAGGAAAAAAAAAAAAGCAAATAGCTGTTTAACATTACTAAACATTGAGTGTGGAAATGAGGTTCAGGTAAGCATTAAAAAATTAGACCGTGACTCATTATAAATATGTATTTAAGTGGAATGTAAATTCTTTTAAACAAAGATGAGACTTCACACTGTTTTGTGAACAGATGAAAAGTCTAGCCTCTGATATTTTATTCATATTTTAATAACACTGCTGTTTGTATTCTCTCCCCTCTAAGAGAAGGTTATACCTGGAATTGCCATCAAAACAGGTAGGAAGCACTTCAGACTATTTACATCCAGATTTGCACTTTCTCAAAAGTCTTTGGCATTTGAACATAGGGGTTTGTTAAAGGTCCTCGTTGTGCCCAGGAGACAGATAAGATCCTAGCTCACGCTTCTTTCCTTTTACCCTTTGTAGGACCTTGCACCATTTCTAAACAAAGAGCTTCTAACTTTTCTCAGTGGACAGAATGCAAAACTCTATGAAAACAGTGAAAGAACACTCCTTGTCCCTAGCGACCTTTGGATAAGGACCTGTATACCATGTTGACTGCAGCTATACTTAAGAGTCTTCCTTCTCTTTCCATTCTACTCCATCACTATCTTTTCTCCTAAATTAATAAGAGTAGCTTGCGAAATTTACAGATCTGGTAAAAATATTCTATTTGGAAAGCATTGTAAAAATAGGTGTATTTTTAATGTTTTGCCAACTGCTTGGTAGGTTATGAACAAACCCATGATGTTGAACACTGCAAGCAATTTTCAGTGAAAACTCTTTTTGTAACCCCTGTCTAAAATTTGATTACTGTTTTTGGTACATTGATTTAGCAATGAAAGTAATAACGATATCATCATTTTAAACTTCCTTGCAAGAGTGTTGTAGACATACACTTAAGTTCATGTTTGTGTAGTTTTCCCTGTCCGCTTTAAATTATGAAATACATTATTTAAGGAGAGAGATAACAGCTCTAATTGCAAATAAAAACAGGGTGCATCTTTGAAAAGTGCCCCTTGTGAGACCTTACAACTAAATCCAGTACTATACGAACAGCACATAAAACCTGATAGATTATAGAAAAAAGCTCAGTGGCAGTTTTCATGGTCTGTTTGCTCAATATTGCATTTCCGAAGAAAGCAGTCTTAGTTAAATTTGCTCAGTGAGGAGCTTACTGTTATTTATGTGTATTTAGAATCTCCTATTATAGACTAAGGCCTCACTGTGCAAGGTGCTGTACAAGTATAACAAAAGGCTTTCCCAGCTACAAAGGGTGGATGATGTGAATATTACAGTTATGCTCTGTTTACATTTGTATTGCAATCTTTAACATTTTCCAGTTCAGACACTTCCCGTCTAGTACCAGCTGCTTCTAACACCCCACTGAACTCGCCAGCAGCACCACGACAGCTCACATTGCCGTGCTGTATTTACCCCACTAACGCTGCCCTTGCTCTGGAGGAAGGGTAGGGGAGCTTTGTCTTCTGTTCAGCTCTGATCGCAATCCGTAAGTGTCCCAAACAGTGTATTTACTTCCCTACCCTTCAGAAATGGATTCTAGAGCACACACCCTTAAGACATACAAAAAAGTTAATTGATGTATTTTGCACTAGATTTAAGGTCAGGTTTTACTGCTGCACAAGCTAGCCCGTTGTGGTTTTAATAGCATTTAGAAAAGTGATAACAATACCAACAACGGGAGTAGACTTGATTTCTTATGTAGATATTGCTGCCTGATACAGAACCAGCTTCACCCTCCCTTCATTTCTATTGTCTGATGGATACAAAAGTTCAAGACAAAGTTTTAGTCTGATAAATGCCGTTTTGTTTCTTTTTTCTTTTAACTTTTAAACTTAAACTTCCAGAATGTATGAAGTATGCAGTGTTCTCTATGCATTCCCCAACTAGTGCAACTAGTGACTTTGCCTCCTAGCTCTCTCTCACTTATAAAGCCCAAAAATATAATTAGTATATCACTCAGAACTCAATGGTATGTGCTTTATGTTCATGTAATTTATCTCCAATTTGTCAAAGCTTCTGTCAAATTGCATATCACTACACAGTGCCTTATTCTAAGTCTGTCCATTGATATGAAAGTCTTGAAACCAGGCAGATGGTTTTGTGAAGTAAAGACTGTTTTGCCTCAAGCAAGAAGCTTGTGGATTAAAAGAAAGGTTAATTCAAAAATAATTCAAGGTAAAGATAAAAATTTGACAGATATGTGCACTTCTTTCGCCAAAGCCTTTTTCCATCATGTCATTGCAGTACTTATATATTCTAGATCATACCTATGTGAAAGGATACAAAATTTATCATGGGAGTGAGGACCTGAAATTAATTTCTAATCAGCAGAGAATATCCTGGCAGCATTGCTAGTCTAAATTCCCTTAGCCCATAGGCCAGTAGCTCTGCTTTCAAAAGTCTTATGAGCAGATATTGTAGAGGCTTCATGATATAGATTATATGGTTTGGCAGTATCACATTCCACTTATGTAGAATGTCAGTGTAGGCTTGTGAAATGATCTTTAAGCAGCAAATTAATTTTTACAAAAAGGCTATATTCTAAAGGAAAGTAATCAGGATGTTGTATGGAAAATTGCAATGCCTCCTGGTTTCAAAACTGTAGTGAACAGAAGAATAATCTCCTTTGTATCTGCCTATTTTATATTAAAAAGTTCTACACGTGTAAAAAAAAAAAACTTGCAAGATGTCTTGTGCCTGTCTAAACAAGCAATATTCTAATTGAGTAACAAATCAAAATATTATTCCAAATTTACTCTACCAGCTGTGTCCCCATCATGCCCAGGGGGCCAATATAAACATTTATGATTTAAAAGCATATCTTAAACTAGGGCTTTTTTTCCTAACATAACCATTAAATGAATGGTTGCAATGAGAAGTTATGAATGAGCTTTACGGAGTTTGGAGGTTTGGTTTCAATAAATATCCACATCTGGTAGTTAACTATAGGACCATCATACAAGAAGAGACTTTATTTTGATACAAGATAAACATTTTTGAGATAACTGGATCTTGGATGTTCAAAAAAGACAAAATTCTTCTACTTCCTGCTGTTAGATGGCTTGAAAATGTCTTCAACAGCCTTTTCCATGGCGTTTCGGCATTATTTTGGAAGTGTTTTATATGTCTATAGTTTTATTTTAGAATTCTCTCAAATAAACCAAACACTTCAAAACAAGATAATTTGTGGCATATGTTCTTTGTGATTATGCCTCAGATTTAACTACAACAATTTTAACACAACAAAAACAAAGTTTTTTGATAATGCTTTCTTCATGCTTTCATACCATTGTGCCTCAGGAACAGATGACTTGTACCACATCCTTTCCTCTACAGACAGCTGAGGCCCAGGTTTTCAGGACTGCTGAGCAGGGTTCCTCCCAGCTTTGCACCTACAGCATCACAGCAGCTTGTGTGTAAAAATTGCAGCTGAGATAAAACTTTCCTTTTGGCCACACAGTGCCTGTGTTGGCATCCAGCCCCCGCCAGCGAGCACAGGGCAGGGGTTAAGGACGGGCAGGAAACTCCCTTTCCATTTGTCTCAAGTCGCTTAGCTTTAAGATCTTAAACCTAAACTCAAGCATAGCTATGAATAAGAAACACACCTGAAGGAGTCTAAGCTTTATACTCAGAAGTGATGATTTTCCTAGAGTCTCACTGCCTTAGCTATGCAAGCCGCATTTTGTAATGTTGAGCAAAGCAATGACTAAACACTTTTGCAAATCAGAGCCTCACAACGGAAACAGGCACAAGACTGCTGCCTTGCTAAACCTTTCAAACTTTTGTAAGCCTCCATCCCTTCTTCTCTTCATTTCTGACCATGAAAACTATTCATATTCAATTGCAATATATTGAAGTACCTCTGCTTGTCTCAGTTTCATTCTTATCACTGTTTAACTGCAGGTGACTTCCCTAGCACAGGCTTTGGGACTAAGGTCCTACCATTCCATGCCAGAAGGAAGATTTTTGAACTCAGATGTTTTCAGAGGTTTTTTCTGCAGTCAGGCATATCTAATGGTAGCTATTCTGAACCAGTCAACATCTGCTTCAGTACTTCTACCTCATTTTTATCAGCCACTTGTTGTCTACCCCTCTTGTTTTCTCCTGCTCTCATTTTATAGGATATTTTCTCAATTTTACTTTTACAAATATTACTTTGAGATAAGTGAACATATGCAATTGGCAACGTCATTAAGCCGCAATGTTTCATCCAGTTTACAGAGGTTAAAACTCAGGTTTAATGCAACAGAGTTGTGACTTCTGTAGCTTTAAGAAAGCTGCCCATGCTAACCGCAGTTTTTCCCCTTTCAGCATGACTTCTAATTTGATCAAACCCTGTAAGTATCTAGTGTGAAACAGATGGTGTGTGTTTGGGAAAGTTTAAAAAGGGAGCATAATATACTCCCTTTGGCGGGCGACTCTGAAATGCATCTGTTCTCTCTGCAGCGAGGCTCTTCTCCCTACTGCAGGCAGGCGCGGCGACAGCCTCCACGCGCAGCGCTCGCAGCGTGCCGCCTGAATCGCACTGCTCATAGTACTTTCAAGTCCTGGGTCCCTTCTGAACCAAATACTAATCAAGGTGGTATTTTTTGATAAAGGACAAACATTGGCAAAATTAAGACTAGACTTTCTGAAAACCGTTGCATTCGTGACCCTCAAGATTGAGGTCTAGAAACCTTCAAGATATTCTGTCTAAAGAGCACTAACGAAAGCTACTTCATGTTTTAAATTGGGGATACGCAGCCTCTGGCCCACACACCAGTGCCAGTACATGGGCAGACCCTGAGCAGCAGCAGGGCAAGGAGCGGGTAGACATAGCATCTCTGGGAGTTAGCAGCTCCCATTTTGTGACTTCCACCAAAGATGTGAGTTCAGCAAGAACAAGGAGCTAAGGAGAGACATCAGGCTGTGGGGCAGCCCCACATTGAGTGCTTCCTGGTACATGCCACTTATCTGGGGGAAAAAGAAAAGAGCAATACGGCTTGGCATTCAACCTTTAAAAAGGTTGAAAAGCCCCCATTAAAGTGGTAAGAAAATTTATTATTTTTTAGCTCAAAGAGGTAACTGCTATGAACTTGCTCTGGAGTCCAAGATGAGGGGGATCAGGTGATTCCATGGGTTAAATCAATCACTGACATTGGTTTGGTTTCCTTTGTATCATTAATCGTACAGATATGGTTTTTAAACTCAACCCCACACACAAAGCATCAGTGCAATAATAGATCAGAGCTTGGCTTAAGCTGCCAACCGAAACACAGAAACATTTTTTGGGCCCAGTCAGGAGGATGGATACATGTATGACAAGTGAGTGTACATGAAATTCCTAGCCAAGAACATCTCATCAATAATCACCTTTGCATTGAAATACTGATGAGGCATAAGTGGTACTTTCTGATTTTCTAGACCTAGTGTTTGCTGCACAGACACTGGCTTTATAGAGAACCCATAACTATGATTCCAACTTTACTACCTGAGAAACAATATACAGACCAGGAAAGAGAGTCCAAGCCAGAACAAGAAATCAGCACCAAGAAAAAGTTAATTAAGCCTTTTGCATCCAGAATGCTGCTCATCCTATACCACCTCTCCCCCCAGATCCCCGCCATTCCAGGGACTATATGCTAATTGTGTGAGGAAATCACTTGGACCCAGGATTCATCTATTTTATTCCCAGTATTTTGGGGGTTATTTTTATCAACAATTGCCCACTGGGAAAACAACACAGATTTATGCATCTGTTTATCAGCAAAGCAACTTCATGTACTGACACTGAAAAACTTTAATTCAACTAAGTGCTTTCGGCTTCTCAGTATAATACTCCCTTAAAAAGCGGATCATTATGATACTCTGAGATTGCAAATATATGAGTGTATTTTTGAACTGTGCTAGTTGTAGTAGCTTATTTTGATTCCTGACATTTCAAATTGGTTCTTTTATTCTCTTACATTTCAACCAAAGGTAAAGAACTTAAAGCCAAATCTCAGCAGCACTTCAGAGTAGTAATAATCTTGTGAAATGACCTATTGGTTACGGTATTCCCCAGATACCATTTTTCAAAAGTCACTTTTTAAAGTAATATAAAAATTTAATTAAAGTTAATAAAGCACTTTGAGATTGCCAGATTAAGACAAAAACGCAGTCAATGAAAAAATGTATTTGATACTGAAGAGTTCACAAACATCAGAAGAGGAAAGCTCCAATGAAAATTCAGAGGAAAAATAGTGTATTTATTTAGTTAATACAGTTTTTATTTTCCTCTTCAATTTGCAAGATAAAGGGTTAGCCATGAGATGCACAGCTGTTAGTGAGATACATAACACATAAACCAGCCTTCATAGAAAGCAGTTGCCTGTTCTACAAATATTGTTTCATTAATCTGAATGATTAAGCATTCTCTATTATCACTTTTTAAAAGCATAAAGCAATTAAAAAAGAATAGGACATTCTGGAAAATTGAATTCTGCACTATATACCGTAAACCCCAGTCTCACTTGTTATAAATACTTAAACAGAAAAAAAATAAACTTTATTATTTAAAGGCAAATAAAGCTACGCTTCTCTCAAACTGGAAAGTCCCAAAGGCTTTATATTCTAAAGTATTTCCTCTAAAAGACTTTTCCAATTTATTTTCAAAATAGAAAACAGCAGGACAAAGGACTAAAGGGTCCCCACAGAATGAGAGCGTAGGAATGATCTTCCCTTTCTCTCTACTCAGATTTGTTTAACTACAAAATTGTAAAACATTTGGCCATGATTGGGAGGAATCAACTTGGCTAACATCTTGCTGTCTATGACCTTGTTGTCAGCATAAAACAAGATAAAATTAAGTCAGTACTTTTAGCTAACTATATTCAAATACAAGAATGACAGGATTTTTATCAAACTAGAATATATAATCAAATACATGAACCACAGCCAACTAAGATGATTTTTCTGTCATCTGCGCTAGCACCAAAACAACTGCTTACCATTGACAGCAAAGACAAAGTCACAGAGCCAGAGGGACGCCCAGGGTTCTCCATTTGCAGCTGGGTATGTATCACCTCAACAAGGTCCCATGAGGGCAACAGACCCGCTAAACAGTCCATGCCTCACCTGCAGACCAACATCACTACCCCTCTCCTCTCACAGGGCTTGGTACGTGGGCAAACCTTGCAGTACTCAGCTGAGTATCGCATTTCAGGGACAAGAAAGTTGAGAGGTTTCAATACTGTCAATACTAGCAGAAGGACTTGTGTTGACCAGTAAGCAAGGACCCAAAAACTAAATCTCTCCTCAAGAAAAAAAACTCATTAAAGGTTTCAAGTTTTGCTCAAATAATTTTTAAGCTAGTTCCTGCATAAATACAATGACAGAGTAGGAAAACTTACTGCAATTGTCAACAATCAAAACTCAGCATACCTATTTGAATAGATAGATGTTCTTGCACCTACTCAGTAGTCTCAGATTGATTTCAGTAGAATCATTCATGCAAGAACTGCAAAGTGTGATCGCTTGTTTTTAAGTACAAAATGGTGACTGTCTTACACCTTCTGGTGAAGTTAGGAGCAAAGAGCTGTATTTTCCGATATAAACATAAGCAACCCTGATAAAGACTTAGGTAATAAAAAGATCACTATAACATACTGATTAGACTCCATCATTAAATATTACTTTTGCATAAAATGAGACACATGCAAACATTAGTTGTCTGATGAATACCATGATGAAAGATACAGCTTTGCTAGAGCTACTTTCAAACATTTATGATTTGCTTGCCACAAAGGAATACTAGAGCTTGTGACTGAATCATCTGATCCAGCAGTGTAAAATCAAGTACACGATCTTTTGGGGAAATGCTGTGCCTCTAATGAAAGCCAGCAGAGTAGATCAGCAGGCACATTTTATTTACAGGTTTAGATGTTTATCAATAACTCTCAGCTGTGTGATTGATGCACGGTGTTACTCATGAATGATACTAACAAACCTCTTAGTACACTGATTTTAAAAGTCAAATACTCAAGGAATGTATTTGTAGCTGCAGTTCTACTAGTAACAGAAAAAATTGTACAATTTGTAAAGTCTTTAGCAAAATGTTTCTTTAACACAGAATTATATAGACAATCTGAATATAATTTTGTTTTAATTTATAGCTACAATAGTGTATAGTAAGCCATATATGAAGTTTATTAATCTCTGCCATATTTCTATGAGTTCCAAAGGTAGACTTTACTTTTGCAAACATAAAAGCAAATGTAAAATGTAAAAATCTCAGTTTTGTACATACAAGCAGTATCCAAGAAATTTGGGGAAGAAGAGGTATTTGACACCAAAAAATCTCACACATTTAAAATGTAAAAACACCTACAGCACATGCTAAACCTTTAAACATGATAGATAATTACATAGCATTTGAATGCTGATTATTAATTGATTATTAATTTGGGTTCTTTGCTGTGCATGTAGATAAAATTACTCTGGCATTAAAACTAGAGCTAAAAACAAGCAAATAGATGTTCTGTAAAAATAACAAACTATTGGTTTTATTATGCTAGCAGAGGGAGAAGGAAAGACACAGAGAGAATAGCCATGTCTACACCTAGCACTCAACAATAAATAAGTGGACAGTAGCTACTCCAGCACAGCAGATGCTCATGTCTCAGGACCTATGATGCTGACTGAAACCTGCTCCCAAGGAGCTCTGAGCTCTGCAGCTGGGGAGCCTAAGCACAGTCACAGCCAGAACAAGATAGCAAAGGCTGTTTCTGCCCGCAGAACAACCAAGGCTTTCGGGAATCCATCTTGTGACAAGATCTTAAACATTTTTCCTGAGATGCTTCTCATACTGGTGTGAAAGATCCATGCAAGAAAAAATAACAATCTGTTGATTGAGCTGTTCAGCCAGAAGACAGGAATCAGAATTCAATCACTGTCCTCCCATTCTGGGCTTTTAGGCCTTCTGACTAGAAATGTCTTTCTGACTCATTAAGTCAAGTTTCACAATGATTAGAGGTACTACATTATCTATGCCATTTCATAATTGCCTCAAACAAAAAAATGAGGTAGCATTATTTCCCGTGTTACTGGAACGTTGTTTCAAAACTTCTCTCCTCCAGTATTCAGAAACCTTCTTCTAATTTCCAGACTAAATTCATTCATTGACAGTGTTACCCATTTGTTTTCAGTTTAATGTCAACTTTCCCTCTTGGATATCAATCCTATAATATATTTATAGGGTAAATTTTACCCTTTCTAGACTTCACCTTGCTAGAATAAACAAACAAAACTCTTCTGGTATGATTCTTCTTTTCTTCCCTGACCTTCTCCGCACCTGTGCCAAGGGTAGTCACCTTTTATGAAAATAGATGGTAAAAAACGTACACAGTACTCCACAGAGTATCCTTTGTTTTTAATGAATACATAACATACCCCAATTCAGCCTGGAGAATGACTTTTTCAGTACTCGGACCAGAAAGGCAAGGCATGGAGATATTTACAGTCTTTGTATGAGTAATTCCAAGCCAATAATCTACCTCCTTCAATAAATATAGTATATAATAGTCCCACAGAATGAGATGGCCATCTGATCCACAAAAGCCAAAGTGTATAGGTGTACATAATAAGTATAATAAGATTTTGTTTATTTGTATAAAATACAAATTGGGCCTATTATATTTCATTCCTCCTATCCTGGCCTCAGTACTAATTTAAAAGGTGACTGTCTAATAACCTAAGCAAGCTGAGATGGAAGCTATTGAAGAGTAGAAATATATTTAAACTAGATCTTGAATGGCTAACACACAAATTGGCCCAAATTTGACTTCCAACAGACAGAGAGTCCAGTTAACATTGGACCACAGGTGAAATATTTTCTTAGAAATACAATAGAAAATGCCTCAGTAGATCAAAGACAATAACCTTTTGAATCTCCTTACTTTCATTCCTATACAAGCATAGAAGTATCCTGCACACTGTTTCCTCTTCCTCAATTTTTTTTGCATTAAATCTGCCTTTATAATACATCTTGTCTATTTTTCATATGTTGGAGATGAGTCATGTCACACTCCAGTCACCACTAAAATCCTACTTCTTGTACCTACGTGTGTATCAACATATGCTCAGGTTATTAGAGACTTAAGTACAAATAAAAGAAAAATAACCATAAGGCACTCTAGCTTTGTCCATTAACAACTGGTCAGATAATCAATCCCTGAAACAGACTGAAAGCATTAAGTGTTTAAAGGAATAATGAAGACAGTTCTTTTATGCATTCACTTTTAACAGTAAGAAAGTTGTGGTCTGAAAGTCTCCTGGCTCATCACAGGGCTCCTACACGTTCTGTTCCCAGAGATTTTTTCTGTTTGAAATTAATTCTAATTTTAGGGAGACACTGAAACTCAAGACAAGATAAAATGCTAAGAACCATGAATACCTTCTTTTTCAGTCCTTTTAAGTGCATATGTTATTGCCCACACACATCTAGCATATAATTGTTGGCAGTGATGTTTTTTGGCTGGCACATCCTTTAGTAGTTGAAGCTTTCTGTATTGCTAAAATGAAATGGTACAACTGCCTCAGAGACAGAATAGGGGGGTGGGAAAAGTTCGTATTGACATACTGCACTTTCCCAATTAAGTTAAATATCACCACACTTGGAAAATGCTTTGCTGAGAGATTTGGTCTCTACCTTCTCTACAAGATTTTAGCAGTTCATTGGCATTTGGCAGTTAATTTTACCAAACTGTAGACAAGGCGAAGGGACAAAAATTACTCCATTATGATTCTGTCGTCTGGCATACTTACATTTGCCCAAGGGCAAATCTCTCAGATGGCTATTTCTAAAGCTCATCCAAAATATCTGTTTTCACCTGCTGTAGATGCTTATCATTCTCTGGTAATTAGAGGGCAGCAACTGCACATTGGGCACCTGAAAGAGCAAGAGACAGAGGCCGCATAGAAGCCATTTCTGTTTCTCACCATTTACACACCTTTTGAAGGCTGAAGGTCCTTTGATTAGACAAAGGATAGATGAAACCTGGAGAGTTTCTACAAATTTCCACATCATCCTGCCAATTCGCCTGAAGCCTAATCTGGAAAGACTGCTTTAAGATGTCAGAGGGAAGTTCATCCTCATGCTCACAGAGGCTGCCAAAAAGAACGTAATTGTGACAGGTTTTGGTTTTTGTTGTTGTTTTTTTGAATGTGAATACCATCAGTTCCTTTCACACAGACTCCCAAACAACCATCAGATGATAATGAATTTCTGTCAATACAGACCCAAGCCAAATTTGAACTGGCAAACTACAAACGAAAGACTATGTATCTGTTACCTATCACCTGGCCTATCCGAGCCTTCTTACTCACAGTTATTCTTAATTTACACATAAACTGTCATTCAAAGTCAGATTAAAATTAGTTGGGGAAAAAAAAGGAACACTATTTTAATACACACTTCATGCCCTGACTTTAGGATAGCAATAAATAGTGAAGCCACGAAGTTGGAAAGAGATACATTGGGTACACTATTACTTCAGTTACAAGTGCTTTTTTTGTGAAGTGTCAAGCACAACTCAATATTCAGCCATCACTTTTCATTCTCAACCCAGCCTCATCCACTCTCATTGAATGGGGACACTGGAGAAGAGCTTGTACTTGTTCTAAGTAAAGCTGTTTCACAGATGAGAACTCCCTAAGATGGAAGCTAGGAGTTCTCCATACTTCAACTACGCCATAACCATGACCCCTCCCCACTGTAAGCTTGTGAAAATAGTTGCAGTAGCCAAAATTATTCCAGAACTAGATACCACAGCAGATTGATACCTATTGTGTTTTCAACCTTCCCACATAAGGCAGTTCATTAGACTCAGCAATGGGAGATGACACAGCGGTAATGCCAGTTACATGGTATTTTACTCACTCCAGTAAATGAAATGAGGACTAATGGGTTAATTTGTTTTGTCTTGATTGAGTGGACAGGATCCTTCTACAGGCTACTGATTTTTTTGTGTTCTGAGATTCAAAGGGCCTCTACAGAGTCACCACTAGGAAATAACTGAAATGTAAATGCTCACAGATTTTGCAGAACACTTTCTATTTCACAGATACAGTTTTAAAATACAGTGTATACAGTGTATCAACTATTAAGGACTGAATCAGTTTTCAATGTATACTAAATGCCTGGGTATTTGTTGTGTGCTCCAATGAAGAAACTTCTAAGAATGAAAGACTGAAAAATAAATGTATATGAGAATGGCTCTAGGGCTGACAGAGATATCTCACAACATCAAATAAATGGCAGACTTGGAAGCATACCTATTCAAAAACAGTCATAAAGTATGTTCTCAGATGAAATTTACTGAAACAAGTATGCAAAAAGAAAATTCTCTCAAATACAAAGACAGTCCTCCAGACACTGCTTTCTAAACAGCAAAGCCACCCTATTAGCAGACTTGGGTTCAAACTCTGTACGTTCTTGCAAATGGAACTCACGTCTTCCACAATGCCATAAAACCCAGTATATCACAGCCCAGTTAGAATCCTTGTGCCAGTAGACAGAGTGAAGGAATAGATGTGACTCAACAAATGTAAAAGGTATGTGAATAGCATTTTTAAATGTAAAGAAAAGTTCTTTGTCTGTGTGGGGAAGCTGTATGTGTTAGTCCTATAGACCAAGAAGTACAAAAATATCACCAGTTTACTTTGTGTACCTGTGTTTTCTGGCTCCAGCTCTAAGTGGGGAGCTTCCAACGCACTCCTCGCAGAACAGAGCCCATACTGTTTGATTTAAATGGAAAGATCTCTTAACCTGAACTCTCTTGACTTTATCATTAGGATTTCTTCCTGCTGGGTCACTCAATCTCTGCCTCCAGTGGAGCAGGCATGTAGTTATAATTGACCCTCTTGCTATATCCTCCCACCTGTAGCACTGAATCTGCTGAAAACAACCCCGGGTCAATGTAGGGTTCTGGGAACCTGAACCCAGTGACAGCAACCCACTGTGATACACACAGCTCATGTGAGGAGGCTGAACAGAAAAATGAGTTAAAATGGTTCAAGTACTGCAAAAAAATGCCTACAATAAAATAAAAGATTAACCAACCCCAACCTACCTATGTTTTAATGAAAAAGGGAACAATTAATAATTCATTGTAATCATTAAACTACATGTCAGATAAATATCTAGAGTTTGGTAACAATGCCACATACTCTGTGACTATGTACTGTGGTTTTCAAAAATCCTGTCAGTGTGGTTTTTACTTAACAGCATCAAAAGTTCCATCTATAGGTGGAGACCTTTGTTTCTCTGTCGCCTACAGCCCTATGGTTACTGAGAAGGGCTATTAAATGTGCGGTTTACAAAACATTAGTATTTCATATTCCTCTACGTTAATTACTAATGGAATGCAATTAACCGATTCACTCATGAACTGTGATACCAGATATAATGAGCCCGATTCCTTTCTCTTTTACTCTGGCATAAATTAGCAGTAACTTCATTAATGTCAATAACATTATATTGCATAAAAAGGATGAATGGAGGAAAATAGAGAAGCATTAGGACAACCTAATACCAGGGCAACACATTAAGAACAATATATCAAGCCAAGGAACAACAGGAAAAAAAAATGTTTTATTTCACTAATATTTTTAAAAACACTGTTTTAAAAATGCGTTCAAAACTGTAGTCATTACATTTCTAAACGCCTTAAAAAATGCAAGATCAGCCAGAAATGCAGTTTAGTGAATGCTACTCAATGTCTTGGCAATCCACTGCTGAAAGGTAACAGTAAGCACAGAATTTGGTGCTTCAAATTTACTTTAATGGATTAACTATTCTCCCTTATATTAATTTAAAATTTCACTTTTATTTGCCTCTCTAATCTGTGAGTGTGTTTGAGTTTTGTAATTAAATGTAAATAGTTCTTTTTTTTTTTTAATCTGGTTTAAAGCCTGTAAGAAGGTAACACCCAGTCTTAAAAATGTCATATATCTGGAAAAAAAAAAATTAAAATTTTACTTACAAGTAACAAGATTAGCGTGACTTTGAAGGTCACAGGGGAAATGTTTAATTCCCATGACTGCTGTCTGATATCTTCCTAAAACAAAGACCAGTGCCACAGCCTCAAGATAGTCGGCTGTTAGACACAGTCTCCAAAGGTCATGATCTTAAACATGATAGGAATTAAGAAATTTACAACATTTATTAGAGGCTGCGGTATGGCACGTAGATAGTTAAATTCTCCACATGTTACTAAGTTGTCCATGATTCAGAAGATCTCTATTTACCAAGATCCAAACTGTACAGTCTGGTTGGAGGAGAATAAGAGTGGATAAGAAGAACAAGAAATACTATCCCCCTCTGGATACACGCCACTGATTCTTTTGCACCTACCAAGCAGAAGGACTTGACAAGATATATTTGTTTTTCAGTTAATATTCAAAAAAGGTGTGAATAGGATTCAGAACTTTTTAGTACAAAGCAAATCCAAACAAAAGGAATACTCAAATTAAAACTCTTTCATTTTTTCAAGACACAGCAGCCTTTTCTAAGCTTTATTAGAAAATTATCATGCCAGCTGTCTCTTTTCCCTGACTGTTATTCACACAATATGCCTCTCTCTTGTTTCTTTTCAGCTTTGTACATGTATAATAATGAGTTTTCTAGAATGGAAAACCCAGTGGAATATTAAAATTGCAAAGAGCAGCTCTTCGAGTTAATTTCACCAAAGTGCATCACAACATAATACAATGTAGTAAGAATGAATTTCTAATAGGAATTCATTCAAGGAAAAATTAATTAAAGAAAATATTATTGCTAATATAGCTTTTCATATATGTACAGTTATGTATTAGCAATAATAACAACTAAACACTTAAAAAACCAAACTGCTCATGACATACTTCCTGACCTGTATCATGAACAATATATTTTCAAAATACCATAGCAAATATTGACTTAAGGAATGTACACTTATTATGACATTATTGAAATACAAAGCATGGTGGAGCCCACTTCCCAGTTACATTTTACCAAGTGATAAAAAAAAAAATCTGCTGTACCATTATCAAAATGAAAGTTACTAGAACAATCAAGCTTTTCATAATGATAGTAACTAAAAAAAGGTAAGAATACAATGGAACTTACTAGTGAATAACAAGGAGACAATGTCAACACCTAAGAAGATTGGGATATCATATATAAAGAATGAGAAAACCTTCAAGGAGTAAAGTAACAGAGGTAGGATAAAATTCAATGCAGTGAAGGCTACACAGCTAGAGACTAATAAGAAATTATACTATAAGCCAGAAATACAGCAAACTTAAAAGGGGAGGAACAAAGAGATATATAGGGCGATAAGGATAAACCTCCAAAAGTGGCAAATACGATCACAGGTAGAATATGCCAATCAGTACATTTCCAGGGGAGATTAAAAACAACTCCTAGGACTGCATAAAGCACTGACAAGGCCTTGTCTGGATTCCTGTGTCCAAGAATGAATTGGAAGAAAGGCAGAGAAGTATATTGAAATAATTAGGAAGGGACATACTGTCAAATAAAAGGAACCTGTATGAATTGCTTTGTTTAGAAAAAGCAAATAAAAATATTTGTTCAAGGGAGGAAATCGAGCTATTTGGAACACAAACAAATGGCTACAAACAAAACAAAAATAAACTGGTCATGAATTAATTTATCCTAGAGATTAGAAGGCTTCTAACCATCAGAGAATCAAAGCACTGAAACAGCCTCCCACAGTAGAAAAAAAAATTCCTAGTTTTACTCTGGAATATGGTAGATTGTGAAAAGGTTATGCGAAATAATTGCCTGTGGTAGAAGACGACAAGGCAATATGTTTCAGGAGATTCCTTCCAATCCCATGTTCTTAAATTCATATTCAGCTATGCAAATTATGCTCACATCAAACAGTTTACATACACACCTCTCTGTATTTCCTATAAAGATAAAATGTTCTATTTTTCTGTAGTTTGTTTTTCTGCATGTATCAGTTATAACCGTCAATGCATTTGTATTTCTTCTTTCCTAATGGGCTCAAGGTTGCCTTAAATATTTACTCATGAAACCACATTCAGACATCTGACTTCTTGTCCTAGGTAGTCAGTGCTCTTATTATACACCACTTTTGTACACAGGACAGCTAGAAGCAATCCCAAAACAAAGTAGTTTTTACCTTGGTAGTAAAATATTCATGATGGGAAATACAAGTTTTAATTTCCTTAAGCAAGGGGGAAATCAAACTTGAGACCTTACATACTACATGAAAATCTTAAATGCATCCCACACATGTCTGAGTTCACACACATAAGAAAGCAGCTTCCTGAAGGAGTCAGCTTAGAGGAGATAGGAGGCATGAGATCTAGAGATAGCTACGAACTATGGAAGTTAAACAGGTGGGAATGGCTCCCCATTGTCCTGGGCAAGACGGCAAAAAGAAGACAGTGGGAGAAAAAGATTTAGATCCCACAGCTATGCTAAGAATTTCTACTGATCCCAGCCAACTGCCTGTGAATCTCTGACTAGAGGCTCCCTGAACAGCATGCATGCTATTTTATACCCTTCACTGAACTGCCTCAGCATCCTCATACACTATCTATGTCACGTAAGCACATCACCAAACACTCTGGATTCTACCTTGGAGGCTTCTTCTGGATATACATACCCAGATTTAACTCTCTGAAGATTTTAAACACAAGTTTTAAATGTTTAGCCACATGCAGGAAAGCAAGTAATGAACAGACAGCAATCAGAAGAGGATAGACTGCTCTGATCACAGAGAGACAGACTGATAAACCAGTTGCTGGCAAGCTGCTTCTCTCCTCTACTCTGCCTTTTTTTTTTTTTAAGTATATAAAGTGCTGTTCAGAATATCTGATAAATAGAAAAGAGTCAAATAATGGATAATTTTCCTGGAATATCTTACAGATCACCATTCATATGTCGGTTTTGTTTAAATCTGTGAGAAATTAGTGATCTCAAAAGACTCGCTGTGCACAAAGTTACATATTTAAAAGCAAGTTTACAAATTTGTATTTTAGCCCTTTGAAGCTTTTTGCAGCTTTTAATTTTATTCCAAGGCCTACAGCCATGTTCTTTTTTGTATCATCTAAACATTGAAATTGCAGCTCCCTTAGGATGAATGACTTGCGCTCGAAGTTGACTTTTTATCAATCATGTTAATTTGGAAATAAGCTACTGGTTTGACTTTTTATTCATCATAGTCAAAAGTGGATTGTGTTAGCCCTGTCCCATTTGCCCTTAACTAACAACCATTGAATCCCCATACTAATTAGCCAAGCTGTTAGATGTTTTACATCACTCTTCACTATAGTGGATAATTAAAAGACCCATTAATAAAACTCGGGTATTCATAAATAGGTATAAACCTATTATGAAACAAGAAACTTGATAACACTATAGCTTTTTACATGCTTATTTAGTGATATGGAACTGCCTTAATTTAAAAATAATTCACAGCCTTACACAGGTTTTTCAAGTGGTAGCTTTGGTTTAATTCATCTAGTACATGAAACTTCTGAGATGACTGACTTCCTGAAACAGCCCAGGAAATAATTGCCATTATTGGAAATGAGCAACATTTGGTATACATGTTGTTTTGGGGATTTATTTTCTTTTTATACATTTACAAAACCACAAACCTTCGTTTTTATTTATAACGCAGAACAACGGACTGATTGATCCCTGCTTCAGGACAGGAGGTGCAATCCAGAACACAGCAACTTTAAATGACAGCTACAGCTTAATTGGCATCATCCAAGGGAAACTGTGCTGCTGAAGCACTGAACCATCATTTCCCTAAGGCACCTTGGACTTACCATGCCCCAGTCAGCATCACTTTTGCATTTTAAGATTAAGTGCCTCAGGGCCCTTTGCTAGAAGATCTATGGCAAGGACCTCTGAAACCATGAAGTCCAACACCTTAAAACCTTTTGTCACAGCCTTTGATGAAAATGAAGTAGAGATTTATGTTCATAAAAATTTGGACAGGTGGCAATTGTCAAGGAGGTTCAGGTGACAGTGGCAAGATATTAAAAGCTGACTTAATCCTGCTTACCTTGTACCCACAGTATACCTTCTACCAGTATACCTTTATGGTTAACCATAAAGTCATTGGGTTGTTCATGAAAATTCAAATAATGCAATTGGATCCATTTCAAAACGTTACCAGGTAGGCCAAAAAGTGGTAGAATTATAATTTGTAAGGGAATTTACAATTCCTGAGTTGCAAAGGGGAAAACAAATCATAAATGCAACCCCTTGGACAAGAGACACCAAATTTATTTTCAGATACTTGAATCAAACCTTTCTTCAAAAGGTAGAGTTTATCTCTCTCTACTTCCCTAATAGTACTTCCACTGTTTTTCATAAAGCTTTGGTCATTGATTTCAAGGGCCTCTAAGATCTTCTGTGAAACTTGCTGTTACATGAGGTTTTGAAGACCAATTATGTAGCAACTGAGCGCTCACAACACACAAAGATATTCTTTCCTTTTCTGTTACGTTTTTTCATTTTGTGTTAGTCTTTAATCAACAATTAATATTTCTTTTTGAGACCGTTTCAAAATATTGGGGTAAAAACCTATTCCCCAAGATTTCAAACCTTCTGTGTGAAATAAGCAAGTACTACTTTGATTTAAATCAAAATACAATGACATTTCATGGCAGTCCTCGGAGAAAAAAAAAAAACTAAGATGACATTCAAGAAGGCATCATGTTTCCTCACCAAAGAAATTCACTCAAATTTCAAGTTTAAAGCTAAATCTAATTCTGCAACCCTGTTTAATTAAGCAATCTTTAGCTCTTTTCACTGAGGATTTGTTATTCCCTGCTGTATTCTCACTAGGACTGGTTAGATTTGCTGAGTTTAATTTTTATCACAGTTCTCTGGCTTGCTACTTCTGTCATATACTCCCAGGCAAAACCCACCTGTTAAAAAGCCCTACAAGCTTTCATTTGTAATAAGAGGTTAAAAATTAGAGAAAAAGCAGCAGAAATTTATGCCAATTCTGACATTCCCTGAGGAAACGACGCAAGTTAGGGAAATTTCTCAATATTATGAACTAAAGGCTTGGGCTGTCATTTCCGTGGGAACTGCTGATATTCTGCTGCTATGACTTTTGTGCAAATGAAACTCTGTGTGGGTGAGAACTGTATTTAAGTAGAGTGGCTGTGAATTTATAAAATGCAGACAAGATGTTCTGCTGCAATTTAACAATTTAGTAAGAATTTGCAATTGCAAACAAACAGGAAAGATACTTCAAAGCCAGCTTATCAATTATGCAGGTGAAAGACAGTGACAAGAGTAGCTCCAACCAACAACCTCTCTTCTCCACTCATTCTTTCAACTAAATGTATACTCGTGTCACAAAGTATTGCTCAGGATTGTGCTAATGTAAGTCAGATATGATAAGAAATGATACCTACATAATATATCAACATCTTGAAGTGATGTGCACCTCGAGTTGTGGTTTGTAGAAAAAAAGATACATCTATATTATATTCTGATTTTATAATTTATTGCTCTTACATTTAAAATTCAAGATGGCAACTCACTTTCCAGTACATTTTCAACACAATATGATATCAATTCTGTGAAATAATTTCCTAAAGCTACACAGAGAAGATCGAAATACCTGGTTGCTGGATACTATCACTCATATTTTGTAACCATTTCAAAGTAGCTATGGGCATAAACCAAATGCCCAAGAAGAGATTTGTAATATTAAGTAGAATCTACCTAATATTTCCTACAAACCACTATTTTGAAGTATTTTTAAATAGTTTATACACCAAACTTCTGAATTTTTTTTTAAAATCAGAAGTGTTTTAACCATTTCTCTAAAGGAAGAATAAAAACACATTTCTCAGTGGTGACTTTTTAAAAAGTTTGTAGCCCTTGTGTTTCAACAGCAGCTGAGAAAACTACGAATCTTGGCAACATCAGAATGGCTGATTTACAGGTATGTATTTTAATGGTGTCAAGAATCCATTTTTAACAGTGTAAGCAATAAATATGCTGGTATCAATTACTGTACTAGACAAGGATTTTTCCTGCTTTTCTCTACTATGAGTGAAGAAAGATACTAGTCACAATGAGTAAGGTATAGGAATGCAGTTTTCAGAGTGTAGATAAATATGTATATAACAATCTATTGAAAAGAGGTAAAACTCACACCTCAATATTCT
This sequence comes from Phaethon lepturus, assembly GCF_000687285.1. Classification (NCBI taxonomy): domain Eukaryota; kingdom Metazoa; phylum Chordata; class Aves; order Phaethontiformes; family Phaethontidae; genus Phaethon; species Phaethon lepturus. The sequence continues at coordinate 105,607 of NW_010523879.1, read as the reverse complement.
AAGCATAAATATTTAGACTTTGTTTCACTATTGCTATATTTAAAATACCTTTCCTATAATCAGCGCATCACACTGACACATGCACATGGTGCATACGACCCTTTATCTACAGCAACACTTCATTCATAAGCAAAATACAGCCACTTCAGATGCAAGACACTATCAGGCATTTTATAGAAACACCATGACATGACAGTATGTCAGAAGAGGAAGTGAAGAAGATAATTAATTGGAACTTTGAGGGGAATTTTTGGAAGAATATAATTAGCTGGCTTGGAACATTGCCAGAACACTAGGACTAAATAACTCTTACTTGTGAGAAATGAACCTTGAGATATTCAAGTAAAAAAGGTTGTACACATTGCTGACTTTCCAAGAAACAGTGTCAGATGCCTTTGACCTAAGTGTCAAGTACACCTGAGAGTAAATTGTGATAGTTATGCTCATGTTTATATGAAACAAATCCTTACTCAGTTAAAATAAATGCCACCTTTTGATTAGATTTGATGAAATCATTAATGATTTCTTTACAGCTAAATATAAATATTTTATCTGAGAAAAACAGTCACAGACTGGTGGGTCTTAGAGCACCTGAACTGACCCCCTACTTGTTCTGTTTGAATCAAGATGACTGGGACTATCAAAGTCCATAATAGGTTTCTCCTCCCTTTAGCTATTTCAACTGTTCTACAGAACAGAATTTAATGCATTGTTTTTTATTATTAAATATGCTACAATAAAGATAATCAGAGTAACATCGCATGCTGTGATAAAGTAATAAACAGAGCAAAGAAATTAAAACAATAATTGAAAAGACTGGAGAGCTATAATGACTTTTTATTAGAGATGTTATGGACTGTATGCCAACAAGGTTGCAAACCAGAGTCCCTCTCCCATCCCATCCCTGTGCATGTATACCGTCATTCATCCTGTCAGCTCATTCTCCATTGTGACCCTGTCAATACTCATTAAATGAAGGGGTCTTAAGTGAGAAGGACATGGTGAAGGGAAGACAAAAAAAATATAAACCAGTTCAGTAAGCACACTGAAAATTTTAAATTGTGCTAAGAAGATCTGCTATCTGGGATGCTGGAATGCAAAGGAAAAGGAGCATTTGCAGTTTTGAATAGGGATCTGGTATGGTGCATAATGTTTCTACTTCTGTGGACACATCACTCTTCTTCAAGCCAATTGAAGAACAAAAGAAGAATCATCGAGGAATAAGTAATTTCCTGTAAGTTCATAAGGCAAGGACTGGAAATTGTCTGTGGAGTATTAAGGCACAGACTCTGGCGGGGATTCAAGCCAAAGACCTTTATTGCTACAGGCACTTGTTTTTTATACAGTTACAGCGCTCTCACGCGCCACAAAACGTGTCCTGATTGGTTACTACACACAGTCCATGTGCTTCTCACACAGTCAGGATTGATTGCCTCCAGGTGTCCATGCGCTCCTTTACTTCCTCTTAGTTGTTTACCATCTTCCCAATGCCATAGCTCCTTCTCCTCAAGGTTGAGCCCTCCAGGCGTCCAGTTGTTTACCATCCTCTCAATACCACAGCTCTTTCCCCTCAAGGTAGAGCCCTTGCAGGGTGATCTCAACAAATGTCAAGACTCTTTCAGACTATTTTTTGCAACTTCCTATTGAGCTATATAATTGCTATAGATTACCATCCCCTACCTAACAGCTTTGTTTGCTCCTGAACATAGTTCATTGCCTCACATACTTGAGGATGAGCAAATCTTTCCTCTGCCTCCATATTAACAGTTTTTGCAACAGCATCTTTCCATCTAGCATGGCAGGAGATTAACGTAGGTTCATTTTGTTTCAGCTTTTACCCTTCAGCCTGCCTGTACATATATCCCCACCAAAAGTACAACTACACACAGCATACCCTACATGGCTAAAAAGATTCACAACTGCCCCACAATAGCAAGGCATTTTTGTGAGTAGCAGTAGATGCTTGCAGGTTACAGAAATTATATTTTTATAATGACTGTAGAGGTGTGCATATGCAGATGAAAGGAAGAAAGAAGCCCAGCCAAGTCTCACTCATCTGGTGGCAGCCAATTTCTTCATTCTGCACTTATTATAAGGCACTTTTTAAAAGCACCTGTACCTACGAAGAAATACGCAGTGTGTATTTCAAGGAGACATTTAGAACCACACAGTTTGACAGCAGAAAAGTGGGTAGAAATCTCTCCACCCAAAGAGCAGATGGCCTTTCAATAAATCTTTGGAAATAAACAAATACCCCCCTGCCCTTGACTCTAAACTGTAGAATTCTGCTCTGCATGGGGTTACTTATTAAACGCATACTATGCCTAAGGCAGGCCACCGAAAACCAAACAAAAAGCAACTAAAAAAGGATTACCTGCTATTTCTGTATTTTGACTAAGTAGAGGAGCGCTTCCCCAAATAAGTATTTTGAGTCTGTCCCTGTTAACCCACCCCCTCTCCCCAAAAAAGTTTAGTTTTTCTGTATATCCTGTCTATAAATAACCACCTCTGTTATGACAGGTCCAGAAGAATTTGGACTTCATTGTCACAACCCAACACCTGCCTCCACAGCTCAATCCACATCCACACTGTACTGCCAGTTGTACATCACAGCCATAACAATACACAGCCAATACAGCAAGATGAGCATCACTGAATACCACCTCAAACAGCAAGGTGATCAGGCACATGACTGCTTCACCGTAACACCAAGTTCTGAAATAAGGACACTCAACAATAGCATCATGATGTCTTGTGAATTCCTTCCTGTTCTCTCCTAATGTAACTGGCATTTAAATTTAAAAGCTCAAAATACCAGTCTTGTTTTTCCTGTCTTCACCATAGAACACATATTAGCAAAGAACAAATTATTCTAGTTTTTGATCTAAAGCATGTTCTTTGAGAAACAGAGCATCACTGCATTATATCACAGAGGTTTATCTTCTGCGGCATTCAGCTCAGAATGTTCCTGCAAAAAATTTATAGCCACATTAAAGTGAGTCCTTGTGAGGAGGAAACTGGCTGGAAGAACAGAGGTGAATATAGTTTCAGGCTATGTCAAGGTTACAGATTTCTGCCAGCACAGCTGCAATGGTCGTGGATAAGAACTAGTTAAATCACTGAAAAAATTCACACTGTGGGAAGAGTTCTCTAGCATACTCATAATCTAAATCTTACGTATCAGCATGAAGTGCAGCAATTCTGTTGTAATGTTATCCTGGGAAAGACTTTCTGCTGTATTCATATACCTAATACACTAAACTAGAGACTTATTCATTGTATAAATTTCTGTGGAATAGTTATTAATCATATTCATGCTTTTTATCTTCTAACTTTAAAATTTCAGCTTCTCTGAGTAAAATCTATTATTCAAAGGCATTCACTGATATGATACCTGGCAGGTCAGAAACGCATAGTAAACATGACACTAAAAGATATTCAACAGATTTTGGATTAATGAACACTTAACTTGCCACCTTACTGCCTATAGTCACTCTTCTGTAAACTAGGCTGCTGAATGACACTGTAAGAGTAAAATGGTGAAAAGAGAGGTCAGTGGTAATGCTGAATCAGACCTCCCTGAGCTAGCATCTGAACTGGTATCATCACTGCGCCCAGCAGTGCCAAACTGACTCATTCAGAGCAGGACTGAGTGTCTCAGTACCTGCAGCCTGTTTCCCATCCATCAGCTGGATAATCTACCCCAGGATAATTGAGACACTACTGTACTAATTTTCCATCCAAGAGTGAACTTGGCTTTTAATGCTGTGATAGCGACTTTGCAAAGGCTGATTTACCAATGACCAGAAGAAGCAAGTGTTCCACTTTAATTTCCACTATAAACACAGTAAAGGATTTATTACAGTCATCTGCACTGATATTTCTAACACTACAAAGTCAGATGAAAATTTGGAAAAATCCTTGATTTAATTTTAGGCAAATCTGAACTCTGAATTTCCCTACTCTAGAAAATTTGAGTAAATAGCTGCCTTCAACATCCTTACGGTTACCTTAGTGCAAAGCCACATAAAATGTTTACTTTTTAATTTTGAAACCACAATTTAACTGTAATGTTTTTGTTTTCATTTAAAATTTTATAGAATATTTCCCAAGAAAGAGGTCCTCACTAGACAAATTCAATTTAAGACATTTTAAGTTTCTGTGAAAGATTTTCTGAACTTTGTCTACAATATATCCCTGAACTCGTTTCATCCTTTATCAACTTCCACTCCAACCTCTACAATAAAGGGATGGGCCTCTCAAAGGGGTTCATATGGTTTTAGTCTCTACATACTGCCTGCAATACATGGCAAAATACCTGGCAATCTTAAGATCTAATGGAAGAACACTATTAAAAGAAGTGGAAATGTGTTTTTAATAAACTGGCTTTAAATTTTCTTATATGCATCATAAGCTGTTGTATCCCCAAGAGGGCTTATTAGATTCAGATAAAATGTTTTATAAAATTCCTATCACCTAACTACTTTAAGCCCCATTAATCATTTTAGATTCCACCCAAATCATGAGCAAAAGTCTGCTTTCATCTAATGAATATAAATGCTGTCCCTTCCATAGCTAAATTTCTTGGGCTGAAGTTTTACAAACATTTAATGGGAGATGTTCACAGAAAATCCATTAAACAAATAAAAGGTTGTGTGTGCAAATTTCCTGTGCAATATGCGCTGTGGAAATTCATCCCCTTTATTGCTTAGCATTTTCTTTTCAAATATCAGGGTTGGATTTTAAGTATTTAAGTAATTCTTTTGATATTTTTGATTTTTTTTAATATATATTTCATTACTCATAATTTTAAAATTATTTCCTTGCAAATCATCCTGAGCCTTCCCTTGCCAAGCAAAAAAAAAAATGAGGAATGGCACAGAAATCACACAGGTCAAATCTATGGACAAATATCTAAATTCATTCCCCTGCATCTCTCCACAGCATGTAGAACACTAAATGCAGATGTTTTGTGTGAGATTAAATTCCCTAACTCCTACATTTGCTGTTATCTAAATAAACAATAGTTAATTCTGGCAGTTCTGATTCTGTCTTTCAGAGTCTGAAATCTCTGTTCAGAAACTTTCTCTTTTCTTTCTGAGGTCCACAGACATTGTTCTTTCCCATTTTATAATCTATTTATGTTGAGCTGCTAGTGGGTATCACATAATGCCATGGGTACAAGAAAGAGAAGTATGTAGATGACACTTACTTATGCATTAAACTCTGGCCAGCTGTCCCAGTGTAGGATGACACTAATAACCTGATGAAAGCAGCTGGCTGAAGTAAAACCTAGATCACAAGATACCAGATTAATCAAGGATTAATGGTAAAGGCACTGAACTGGGATTTGAGAATTCTCTACTCGGTTCCTGTTTCTACTCCATTTGTGACCTTAAGTAAACCATTCTGTCCCAGAACCCCAAGAGGTAATTAGAAACCAAATTTCCAAGGATTTCAATGTCATTTAGGTTTCTAAACCCTAATTAAACTTGCCAGATCTGACCTGAGCCAAACCTGTCAACACCAAGACTATTACCCTATCTGTGCCGGTACATGTCATTACAGGAGTCTTATCTTTTGTCAAGGCTATGGCAGGGATGCATCGCCTCACTGCCCTTGATGGACTCTTCTCAATTAGACCAGAATTCTGAGAAGCCAACATGCCATTCAGGCTCACAACACAGAAGAACATTACATATGTAGTGTTTAACGCCCTGTACATGAGGCGCCCACAAAATATATTTCTGGAATACTATAGACATATTCAGTTAGATGGAAAACCAAAGGAGAGGCAAATCAGTTAACCTGAACTCTGCCTCTCAGTGTAAATAAGGTATGAAATCTCCAGTGCTACTTAAATGTAAAGTACAGGAATAGAAACAGCTACACAAAGTGGCTTCTTCCATCCTTTTCTGACAGAGCAAGTATGCTAAAAATTCAGACTACTTACATTCAGAGAAACAGTAATGCAAGAGCTTCTTCAGCATATCACCTAGCACTCTAGGAACTCCCTCTTCACAAAAGCTGAGTGACTGGCTCGCTCAACTAGGTGGGCTATTTCAAAAGTTCAAGACAATTCTGTGCACAAATGCAAGAGAAATAAAGTAGAAGACTTATGTTTAACTCTTTTAAGCCTTTTGTGAAAATCCCAAACAGTATTCCCAGATGAAATACAGCTTTGACTTCATAACTCCTAACTTTGCACATATTCTCCATATTAGTAATAAGAACTCCAATAAAACTCATCCATGCAATAAGCTCACTGAAGCCAAAGGAATTACAGCGATGACTACTTTGGTCTGCTATCTCTTAATTAACTTCTTTCACATTCAGTTGACTGTGTTTTAGCCAGCTCCATGAAACCAAAGGTTATTGTATATGGAGTAACTTATTTGCCACAGATGTGCTAGTATTAAATCACACTGATCTCCAGAAGACTCTGCACCCAGATCTCTGCATCTCTGCACAGAAATAGAAGGCAGCTGCCTGTGGCTCAGGCAGCTGGACTGTGCAGAAGGTTCTCTGCAGGTCTGAAGATTTGCAGCTGGGAGGAGTTTGGCCATGAGCACAGGGCAGGTATGCTGCCAAACATTCCCTCCTAAAGCCAGAGGATGATGAATACTTCCACAAGCAGTATTTGTTTTTTCATCTTCACTGGCAAATTTTCTTTTAAGAGCACCCTGGAGACACGTACTAGCTAGGAAGCATCTGATGCTGCAAGTCCCCCCTGGGGTAGGGAGAGGCAGAACTTCTGCACAGTTACAATGAGGGCACAGGGACACTTACTGACCTTGTTGGATGTTAGGATCTACACAAATCTCAGGGAATCAGAAAGGTTTAAAGGCTATATCCCTAGTATCTTATACAGGGGAGGAAAAAAAAAAATATAGTTTCCCAAGCTGCAGAAATTCAGTGCATGCACTAATGAGAAAAGCCATATGCAATTTCTTGGCCTTCGCATACATTATTCCCCAAAAGTATACAAAATGGGTCACACTTGAACTTAGACACAGATAGATTTCTACCATCAAATATTAACAAGTCTGAGAACTTCTTAAAAACAAAAATAATTTCATCTGGCATTTGTGAACAGGTTTGAGGTTCAGAGTTAACACCCAACAACAGTTCAAATGCTCATGCAAGTCTTCTCATAACTACCCTCAACCACAAAAGACTTTCATGCTTCCACACAACTCTTCAATCCACCCTTCTATATCTGAGAACAGAAACTGACATCTCTTCCTTCCCACTCCAGATCTTTTCTTTTCTGTAAATTAAGTGGATCTCATCTCCCTTCCCCAGAGACTACCCAGTCAGTCCTTTTGTTTTTGAGCTCTCTGGATACCTTCCCATAGTAAAGCCTCACTCATTCAGTCCGCTCCTTGAACACATCTTAATAATGCATAGAAATAAATGGAATTCTCTCACCTTATTCCTACTTTCCATCATCAAGATTCTTCTGTTCTTTAAATCTTATATACCTTGACACTTAGAATACAATTTAAAATGTGTTTCACAGATGCAGAGGTGGAAGGGCAGAGAAGTAGACCCTTATCGAGATAGTAGTTTGTTTTTTCTTTTTATAGAGTTGCTTCAAGCTTTGGATAAGCATTCAGGGTGAGTTTTCTTAACTATTCAGGAAAATTAATATGATATTTTAGTTGTTCCTAGCACACTCACTCAATACTTCTTTGTACCTGCTTAAAATTTGGATTTCCCACTGTTTTTAAATGGGCACACAAAGACATAACTGTCATAAAAGTTTTATAAGAGAACACAGGAACCAAATACAATGAAGGATGTTCACTACTAAAGCCATGTTGAGAAGATATGATTTCCATGGAGACAAAAGAAATCTAACAGTGTAATTCCATATGGTGAATCAGGTACTGAAACTTATTTTCTATCTTCTTACAGTTAACTACAGCAAAAGAGGACAAATATTTTTATGGTTTTTGCTCCCATAAACATGTTATATTCACATTCTGCAGAAATTTTACAATCCCTATAGCTCTACAAATTGTAGAGGGAATAGCTTTTTTTTTTTTTGTCTTTTTCCAGAGTAGTCACAGTATTTCAGAGACTTACAGAGCTGGAGCCCAGCAAGGGTTTGAGCATTACAGCTTCTAACTGCAGTTCTCAAGTATTTCCTTTATATTTTAAATACATGCATAAATAAGAGGTGTAGAAAGTTAAAAAAAAACTATTTTTAAAACACTTCTCCTAGGAATATAACCTGGAGTGATAAAGACCAAGGCATTTATCTTCATTTGCAGGGAACGACATAACACAACTTAGTCTACTTTGCCTTGCCACTTGTGAATTGTTTCAGCACACCAAATGTATAAAAATCAACACTGCTATTGTAACTCATCAGCACCTCTTTCTCTCTCTCATTATATATATTTATTTATCTTTTTTCATCCTCTAAAAAGGCACAAACAAGCTGTCAGATATACTCAAGCATATGCAAAATTCTAACTAGACAGACAAAAATAATCTTTGTTCTTTTCCTTATGTGCTCTGTGGGAGTTTTGTCTTGTTTGTATGATTGATCAGTCTGTATTTTACTTCAGCAAATCATTTTTCAAACACATACACTCAGTCTGAAAGAAGGAAAATATTTAAGCAGGACCTTTTACTGGACAAAGCAGAAGCAATACAGACTAGAATGGCAATGTTTAATGAGATTATAAAGTGTCATACCAAACAACATTAGAATCCTTCTGAGACATAAAAGGCTTTTAAAGGTTTTTTTTTCCCCCAGTACCCTAGTACCCAGTGTTGTATGCTAACATAAATTTCCTGGGGGGGGTGGAGGGGTGGAAATAATCACAGTATTTCTAATAGCCAGCCTATGTTCTGACAAATTAAGTATTTTTGGGATCAAATGGCAAATGAAATATCATAAAATTGGCAGAATAAGTTAGAGCCAGCAATGAATGCATCAGTCATCTTCAGAAAAGGTCACATTTCTTTCGATCATTCTTTGATATGCTGTAGTAATAGAAGCGTAACAGTACTTCCCATGTATTCCTCCTCATGTTTTCTTTCCAGATGACCTTACGAAGATACCCTCCATGCATTCTTATTTTGCCATCAGAGTATAGTAATGCTTTTTTTTGTCAGCAAAGAAGGTGAAAGATAATCATGCAACTGTAGTACTTGGAAGATAGTTCCTTGCTTTTACCCATGGCAGTCTTTATAATTTGTTAATTGTTAAGATTGCTTCTTATAACTTACCCCTTAGTTTCCTTTTTTTTTTGACACTAAGTTTTATAACTTGCATTCCTTGTACATCTCAAACTTCAATGTCCATGGTAGTCAAAGGGAGAATGAGGTGTGTACAGAATGTTGAATTTAATTTATCATCCATTAATTACTTGTAAATCGTAGCAATTCTTCAGAGTTCTTTACCACAAGTGTACAGTACAGACTATGCATTTCCTCAGCAGAACTTGCTTTTGCAAAATACTAATCTAAAACAATCTCTCCTATTTTCTTCATTATAGTTATGGTAACAGTTGCTGAATTGGGTGAAACTTTACAAAATTTTACAGTTAAAGAGTTAAAAACCATGGAAGTGGAAGATATCACTACAACATTGCAAACATTTTTGTACACGTTTCCAAAGCTAAAACTGTACTTCAGCATAACATTTTTTCTTGTGAGAATGCATGTATTCTGCTAATCATAGTCGTCACTGCATACTACTTCACTGCTGAATGGATGGGGTAAAGGATCTTTCATTCCTAAAATAGCTATGATTTTACAAGTGTTGCTCATCAGCTAGGTTAGACAGTGTAATTTAACTGAAGTCAATCACTGAAAAAGTATTAGGAAACAAATTTGAAAAAGCTGTGTGTAGCAACAATGCAGTTAACTATCTCACAGTCTTCTGCCTTAACAATATTGGTTGCTGTTGCAATATGTGACTTGCTCATTTTTCTGGACAGGGATTTTCAGAAGCCTCTACAACTAACTCACAGATTCAGCAGTAATCAGCACAGCAAGATTCACCAACTTCAACACTCCTTTTTTTTTTTTTTTCCCTGAGCAATATTGGTGTTTACCTGGAGTTTAAAGGAGAATCCTGTAACTTCTGGCAAGAAGTAGGTTTCTTTTTCAGTATGTTTTCCAGATACCCACCCCTTACTCTGACACTCTGGGTGACCTTAGGCATTTCAATTGACCTCTGTAAACCTCAGGCAGCTCAGCTAGAAGACAGAGTCCTTTTGAAAAGCAGATGTTGCATCAGTGCTGAGTTTTCTTGGATAAATGCATTTAAAATTAAAAGAAAGCCATGACTGTTCAATGACCTTTCACTACACTTAATGTCAAGAGCCTTTCTTTTGGAGCCTAAGTGTCTATCTGGAATTGCTAATGCAATTTAAAAAAAGGAAAAAGAAAAATATCAAATTATAACAGCTCACATACAAATGCAGAGGTAGGGACTGCATTTTCATTCATATCATATGTTTTGGCTGTATTGCGCTTTTTCTCTTGGTCTATTTCAACATAATTCATATATAATATTGTAACATCTTATATTCATGCAGCTTTTCATTTTAAGTTCTATATTTATGCTGGATCTGTCACACTGAAACATCTCAAAATACATCCAAGCAAATGCATATGCAGACAATATACACCAGACCAAAATCTGTAACAGCGTGAAGAATATAGTCAAAAAACAAATTGACAGAAAGCCAAGAAACAATGTTGGGTATGTGCAAAAAGAAATACAGTTTTACATAATGAGGATACAACATCCCATAATATCCCCAGGCCCTGCCATCTGAGCATGAACGTTTGCACTTGTCAGGTACCGATTCCACATGCTGCGCCGAGCAGCTGTGAACCACAGGCAGAGCAAGCAGAGCAGGGCTTGGTGTCTTCAGTGACTGACAACGCCAGGGCTGGGCAGAACTCCGGCAGTGGCTGCAGCAGTCCCTGAAGTGGGCAGGAGTAGGTGTCCGTCAGCTCTTCCAAAAATGACTCGGCACATACATGTATACACATTTCAGTGTGGTTCCAGTGTACTTCCATCTAGACTTTAAATCCCTTAAATCACTGCCTGCTCTTCTCATTGTTTTATTCTCCCACTTTTGCCATTTAAGGCAAGAGTATAACATTAATTTTTTTTTTTCAGGTCCAACAAATCAAGATTTTTTTATTCATCTAGTACGTGAAATCAGTTACCAGTTATTTTCTAAGCATATCAACACGTGTCTTCATTTATATGAAACTGCTCTTAGTGCAGCTCCCCAAGAAGTATTGCCTTAAGCCAGGTCAAATTCTGCTTACTATTATATCCTCTGTTATTCAAATGCAACTACATGTAAGGCAAAAATGCATCACAAATTAACACAGTAAGGTCATTCCAAGTTTTTTCCTATCATCTGTGCTCTAAGAAGTATGAGGTAAAACAGAAAGGAAAAGTAAACACAGGTTCACAAATTCCCATATCCAAAGCCAAAACCCCTAAGATTGTCTTGCTTATATGCCCTTACAAAAGTTCTGTGTGCTGTAGAGTGTTATTGTAAATGTGCTGGTATATCAGCTTTAGAGGAGAGAGTTGCCAACTGCATAGCTGCCATTTAACTGCACTGCACCCTTAAATTCCAGGAAAAAGCTATAAAAACGTTGTTTTGGTCCTCAACTAACTTGATCCTCACCCCCATGCAATGCAGTTTATCAGAAGCAACTGGATGCAGCAGACTGAAATGGCAGAAATCCTGTGCAGAAAGTATATCTCTGCATATTCAATGAGCTGCTGCATAGGGAGAAAGGCAATTTGAACAGACCAACACTGCCTGGCACCTTCCCACTTGGCCACCGCCCACTTCCTCAAGGAGGAGAGCACGTGCTCCAGCTTTGAAGAAGGCTTCCTTCTCTAGCCCTCCAGACCTCCCAGCTCATAGCCCAGTCACCTACGAAAGTCAATTAAAAGCAAAGCAATAACAAAAGGTGTTACTGTCTTTTACTACTATACATCCATACTCTCCCACTACTGCTAACAGAACAATCTTCTGACTTTCTGGGCTGTGTTTAACCACACAATTCCCTAGCAACACTAGGAAAGAAACCTTGGGAAGGCCTCAGAGGCTATATAATGACGATGAAAGGTCACCACCCAAGCACACGTTAAGAATTTAAAGTTCGGTTCAATCTTTAGTATATTAATATATTGCATAGTATTTTACTACATAATTATCCTTATAGGATAATAGTAGTATATTGAAAAAATATGCTGTCGAGATTAACAAAGGAATATAGTCAAGCCTCAACCATAGCTCTGAATTTCCTCATGAACAAAGAGACTCATTTTCAATGTTTGATGACCTCCTACTGTACAGTAGGTATTACCATAAATGAAAAACAAAAATAGTAATTATTTATTAATAAGAGGGATAAGTAGGTGTTTTAATGTTACAATGTTACTATTAAACAAACACAATTACTGTAGTTTTAATGCATGTTCTTCATTATCTTCTGTTGGCTTGAATACTAAGTATAAAAATGAAATTATATGGCCTCTCAAATAAAATTCAAGTACCATTCATGCTTTGCAGCCTTGCAAAGAGTAGCTGACTTTATCACTTGAAAACATTCTGCACAATTTTGAATCATTCTCTGGAAGCTATTAAGTGAATTCCCTTAGATATTTCTGGAGTCTCTGCTCTACATTCAGATACCTGAGTTGATATCTGAAGATTTTCTAATTGTCCACCCACTCAGACCAAAACATCTTAACTTACAAAAATATTCTGAAAGACAGTATCAAAAGCTCATTAAAGTTCAGGTAAATAGTCACTTTCCTTGTCATCCACAAATCTCTTTATCTTATAATAGAAGGCAATTGGATTCTTTAAGTCTCCAAATGCCTTCCCTTTCACATGCCCAGAAATATCATCCAAGAGAACCTGCTCTATGATTTTCCCAGAGTCTAAAGTGAGGTCAGCTGCCCTGTAGTTCCCTGTGTAGACCTCTTGGCCATTTTTGAAGATAGGTACATTTGTTTTTCTCTAATCGTCAAGATCCCCCTCCGCTGTTTTCATGATCTTTCAAAGGTGATAGACAGTGGCTTCTGTAGGACATCAGCCAGCTCTGCAAACAACTTGGATGCTGCCCATCTGCTCTCATGGCCCTGAATGGGCTGAGTTCAAGTATTCCCCATCTCAATCTTCATCAGCTGCTGGCAGCTCTCCTTGAACTCTGTCTCTAAACAGGTCCTAGAGGCTTGGGAGACCTTTTCAGTGAAGACTGAGGCAAAGAACACAATGATTGATAATGAGATTATCAACTGTAGAACAAAATCCAGGCCTGCATCTTACCAACAATACGATTATCACAGTTTAAGAGTGGGCATTAAGCTTAATGTATTTGTCATGCACAAAACTTCTTTTTTTTATGTCTCAACCTTATCATTTCCTCACAACAGAAGGATCAAACAATTTCATAAGCAATGTCTTCGAGGCTGTTTTTGAGATTAAACTGTAAGATAGCATTTCCAACACCTTAATCCTCACATGTTCATACACATTCAACTGCAACAATTTTGACATGCAGGTCATAAAGTTGATTTGAGAATAACCAAAGCAGTTCATAAGGTTAATTTGATAACACCTAAACCTGTAATCTGCAATCAGCTGAAGTAAGGACCTCCAGCAGCACAGGTGGTACAAAATACCCATGCTACCCACAACAGCTGGGGAACAGAAATCAACATTGTTGTAGTAAATTTGCAATGTGTACACAAACCCTTTGAAACAAGGCACATAATACCTCCTGTGAGAAACAAAAGCAATCAAAAATGAAAATACAAGTGGACTGTGATCTACGTTATTTAATGTCTCATATGCAATCATGCCTATGATTTTGCATTAATCTCATTTCCCATGACAGGTTTATAATCTGTGACTTCTGAATTCTTAGACAAGAATATTGATCCGAGACACCATGACCAGACATTTTTGATTTGTAATCATGTGTTCACTGTACTGTAGTTTTATCCCTCATAATTGCACTCTGTCAAAATCAGATACCTATGCATTTCTGCAGTGTAAACAATGTTAGTAACTGCCTCTATCTTCTGTTAGGACTGCAGAGTAAAACTGGAAAACAGATTACCCTAAACAACACTTAAAACTCAGACAAAAATGACTGAAAGGACCTAATTAGGACCCTGATGATTGAACATACAGGCACAGCAGTAGTGAATTACTGTTTCTCTAGATATAGAGTAAGTTGCAAGCTTTCATGGATTCCAAAAGCTAACTGGTCTTTAAGTCTTCCCAACCTAGCAGTGTCACTTACCCCTGTGCAGCAGTAGAATTTAATGTTCCCACTCCTCTTAACAACCTAGATAATATTCTTTCTTCAATAGTTTCTGCATTTCCTACCAACAAATCCCATACTCAAGCTCTTCCCAGAAGAGCTCTATAATGCTCCCACTTTCTCCCCAGACCCCTACTATATTTGCTTGTTAATAATTTCTTCTGTAGATTACATACTCTTCATTATGGTCCACTGGGCTGCTTGCCCCATTTTCTGTGTCTAATTCTGATATTGCCATGGTATCATAATAAGTAGCAGAAGTAAAGACTACAACAGTAGATCACCTTTTACTACATCACCCTTTCACTAAAAAGGAAACAGTCCACCTTAATAGTGACTATTGCTCCTACTAAGCTTATTTAAAATGCTTGGTTTAGGTTTGTAAGCTTGCCAAAATATTTGCCCATTCACATTTTCTACTTTCTTATTTGAAGTCTTCCATTGACAGAGACAATCCCCAGCAAGCTAAGAGCTATTTCACAAAGAACACTTCACAATAACCTTTGCTAGGTATCATTCCTTTTCCTAGGAGAGGAAAAAAAAAACCCACCACCAAAAAAATCCAACAAAGCAAAAACCACCAAGCAGTTTTGAACTTCAGATAAGTAATCGGTGGTTATGGGAAATACTGAATCTTAATCACCATGCTCTTGTTTCTTGTTAGATTCTCATCAAGCCTAAAACAAACCTATCATCTATTTTGAGCTTAGATGAGATCAGATTATTAAAAGCATAAGATATTTGCCAGTATCTTGCAAAAATCATTAGGAGATCAACTGGTATTTCAAAACCTCCATAAGATAAGGCTAAGAGTCTGGGCTGACTACTGCCACCACAGAATCTTACTGCAAAGAAATGCCTTTCAATCTGAAACTGGGAATAAACCATCCAAGCAAATGATGTTTGAATAAAGCAGAAAGTCCAATTCCATGTCTGGTCTTAGTACTAAAAAGGTTATACAAAGAGATAGTTAATGAATTATTTTAGTCTTTTACATGCTCCATAAAGTACCATCAGAATTTTTAAAACAGCACGCATAAGCATACCTACTAGAAGCATATCCCTGACCCAGCAGGATGTAGCAACCACAAGTCAACCAGGCTCCAGGAACAAGAGTTGAATTTCTTCATTGAGATCAAAATCTGGAAGCCATGCAGCATTCACCCATATACACAGCACATTTTCACTACCACACTGTTGAAATACGAGTCTCTCTACTATTAGGAGTGAGTGGCAATTGTTCCAGCACTGAAAAAGAGAAGCATCTCTCAATCTTACACAGCTGTGGTGAAACTGCTTCCAAGTCACTTTTCCACTAGCCAAGCAGCAACTACAAGTCTCCTAGTTTCATTACTAAAAGCAGCATGCTGGAAGCAAGAGAACAGATAAGCTTGGGAGGGTCTTTGAAATTATTCATAGACTGTCTACTGACAGTTTCAGTAGAACTTTTAACATTAAACAGCTTGCAAACTGAGATCATCAACAACACATCAGATTGTATCAACTATAATCCTTCTGCAGGTTTCAAGTTCTATGCAGTGGGCATTAGTGTAGCTGAAAGTGTTTAAAAGAAAAACTGTAGGAAGCTGGAAAATGCAGATATTTCAAGCACAATTCAGGATTTAACTGTTGCTTATGGTAATTTTGTTGTGCTATTTAATTCTTGGAGGGAATAATTTGTATTATTTTCTCATTATAAGACTCAATTTTGTATCCATTAAAAAAAGAATGGCTAGATTCTAACCTATTAATTTTTTTAGCAATGGGACAGGACATGATTGACAATGCAATTACCAGCACAAAGTTTTGATATGCCAAGCAATACTTAAAATAGAACCTTAATATTTTTCATGTACAGACTTGTGGGTTTGTAACTACCTATTTTTCTGCAACTCAGAAAGTCTTTACAGGTTCAGGAAAAATTCCTTTAAATTTTGATGTTTGTGAAGAAAGGCATGCATATAAGAGACGTTCTACCATACCATTGAAATGTTTCTGAAGTTAATATTTCAATTACATGTAGAGTACAGTCACGGTTTTGTAAATCTTCATGACATTAAAGAATCTTTTATATCTGAGAAACATTAAAAAAAATCTCCCTTCTCTAATGATATTGAGAGATATTTTAGGCCTAAACTTACATACCTACTTTAAGTCAAGTCACTATGTGGGCACGTAACATCAATGTCAACTTATTTCTTCCCCTTTACAATCATTTTTCTCCTTTAAGCTTGCCAGGTGTGTTCTGACAGCTGAGAAACCAGAGATTTACCATATTCAACCTCTTCTATGGAGGTTCATCTATTAATGCCAAAAGGAAGAATATACCATAACTATTAAAAAAAAAAATCTTAATTTCACTTTTAGACTCAAGTCTTCAGTTTCACTATTCTATTAATAGGTTGTATTTCTGTTCACTTGTCTGCCTTTACTGTGGGCTACACAGAACATGGACTTTCCCTTCTTTCTTGCTGAAAAATATTCTAGAATATTATAAGCACTGCAAAAGGAACAGCATTTATATCGTGGCCCTTATTTGGGGAATTTTACATTCATTGAATTGTTGGCTAAAACATCCATTCATTTCAGCGAGATATAGATTGAGCTTTGTTAACATGAAATGACATAAGACTTCTTCAGACAACCCGTATTTCAGTTTTTATTTTACTCAAAAGGGGATGCCTTCAAGTAAGCTAATTACCATGGCTAATCATCTCTGACACTTACAGACAAAACGTACACAGCTTAGTCACTGATCTAGCAGAGCACTTCGTCAATGGGTGGTATATGACCTTAAGAAATTAATAATTTTCCTGAAGTCCTTAATAGCATCTTTCAAAGTATATACATTTTGCTGTACAGAGGCCCAAACTAGGATCAAAACCTCCTACATTCACAGGAGAGAAATTACACATGGACAAAGATTAAAGGTGCGGGAGTCTCACTGTCCTTGTAGGATTCCTCCTAACAGCCCAGTCTGCAGTGTTTCATCAAATCCTCTACATAGCGAGGCATTTACCACTTACCTTACAAGGCTATTCAGGCTAGCGTATCTTATTGCCTAGAATTTTTACTTCAAGAACTTACAATAAGACATCCAGTATGGGATTTCTGGGGTTCTCTCATTAAATTGGTTTGTTAATATAATTATTTCAAAGTCACAGGCATGACTGAAGAATTCCCTAGTATCTCTGACACTAGTTAATTACCTTCATAAACCTCATCTATAGGTACAATGCAAGATGTTCTTTGCATTTTCCACTTAAATGAAGGAAACTGTAGTTGTTCTTTTATTCAGAACTAGTAAAAAAGACAGTCTCCCTTGATTTCCGAGAGAATTTAGGTATCCATCATAAGAGACTGCTATGTATCCTATAGAATAAATATGCAATTTCACAAAGGCAGGTGTTCTGGTTTGCATCATGCTTCTCAAGACTGATGATTTGCTAGGATATTTTCTTCTTACTCCTAAAGCTTCTCCTACTTTTACAAATCTCTTCTTACTGTCTGCTCTCTCACCTCTTACTTTTTACTGATTTTATCACAGTTGCTGGCAGAAGCTCTCCATTTTGTTATGGAGGACAGTAAGATTCCTCACTCTCTTAATCCATTCCAGTAGAAGAGATCAAAACCACAAACCCTGCTGAGAAACTGTCTTCTGTCAGCTTGAGCTTTGCTACTTATGACCACAGGATTTGAGAACTGTCACTTTGACAATTGCAAAAGACTGTCTCTGTTTTACTATCTTAGGCCAAGATATATGGCAACTTTTAAGACTAATATCAGTGCTGTTTGGCCTGAAGATTAAGCCTAGAATTTCCCCTGTATTTTCTGAGGACTCAAGGGAAGGAGCACAATAGTATTTTCAGTAGTTGCCACAGTTGAAGAGAAGCTGCAAGTGTACTAACAACGTTCCTTGGCAGGTATGCAAACAGGGAAGAGTACAGTCTTCTAGTTGTTCAGTGAAGGAAGCAAGTTAATTGATTTTTTTTAACATACTACCAGGATTTTCCAGAAGCAGCACACCACTCAAAAGCATTTTCTAAAATAAGTCTTTCCCATTCTTGGAGTGTTTGGCTTTACCTACAACCCCATCTCTACCTGCCTTTAGATTGGCCTCAGCCAGCTGCTCTTCACATGGGTGCTGATCTCATCTAGGCAGGGGATATTGGGGACACAGTTGTTTGTACTAGAAGCAAGTAGGATACACAGTTGATGACGATCTGTGCATTGCTGGCATTTAAAAGGAGAAACCCATATCCAGCAAAGCACTTAAATTTGTGCTCAGCTTTGACTTTAGTAAAACACTCACATTCCCAAGATTAAGCAAGTGCTTTGCTGGATCGAGACCACAATATTCTATAATATAATGAAGTAGAGGTAAGTAGACTTACATCTTACAGCGATGTAAATCTAAAATAACTCCAGCTAAATCCAAAGGTTCCTCCAGATTTACACTGACATGAAAACAAGTACTGACCTATTGTATTCACAATCCGCACAGCTACTATACTCAGTTCTTTATACTGCAAGTTCATTCTTTGCTTTCTCAACAGAAATATCTATATAATTATTCTGCACAAGTCATAGTGGCTCAAAATCAACTAACATGGGATTCAGCAGGCCTAAGAATTACGCAAAGACTGTTTTAATCAGTCTATCTTTTAATTGATATTTAAAATAAACCTTTTTTAAAAAAAAGCACATCTACCGCAAGTACTATAAAGTTCTTTGCATAGCAGCAAATTAGCAATATTTTATCTGTGCAACAGAAAGGCTGTGGACATTGGAAATGTAAAAACAGTCATTCCATGAGGAACGAAAAGCTGCATAATAATAAAAAAAATATAGTTTCAAAGCATACATATGAATTGCCTTTTTGTGTGTGTAAATTAGAATTAGATGAAAGAAGAAAAAGTAAACAAAGGATTTTATAAAACAGACATCTGACCAGTACAAGTGTGGGCCACACCCACCCCTGTTGCCAGCTGTAGTTTTACTGCAATTAGTGGAGCCACATCAATATTCTTGGACTGAGTATAACATTGTCTAAATAAATTCAAATTCTAAATATGGCCTTAAAATTGTCGGGGTTTTTTTTTCATTGTTAATATTCGTATGTGCAGCATACCTTGCTACTGTCTTTGGATGTAGATGGATGGGTTATGGGAAACATTTGCTGTAGTATCAAGGGCTTACTGCCTTCAGTAACTCTATTAACTGTGTTTGGAGGAACACACCTTTAATTAGCATTATAAATAATTGCCAACTACATTTTCATTTTAGCATGCAGAGAAAAGTTGATTTGAAACTAATTCCAATCCAGGATTTTATTTTTTTCCCCTGCAGTTCAGAGATACAGATGGAAGAACGGTCTTCACTCACAAATGAATGGCAACATCTATATAAATTATTTTCCAGGTCATTTCACCAAGTGTTTTGCAGGTATTTCATTTCATTCCTTGACAACTGACCCAAAACCTTGAGCTGGGTTATTTGGGAGATAGGCATTGTCATTGGTGTCCTTGGGTAAAAAAAAAAAAAATAAAGTTATTTTTCTAGCCTGCAATTCTTCCCTAGGAAAATTCTTCCAAGTAAGGCTCCCTCCCAGCTCTCTTTCTTTACAATGGCATTTTGGCCTTATTACTTATTAGGATCAGAAACAAAACATCCATATCCTTATAAATTAGAAAATCTTTAATAAGAATGAGCTTGAACAAATTTTATTATAATGAAAGGATTAAGGTGCATGATAGCATTAATATTTAGGAAAAATTAAACAAAATTGCTTTTTATCTACTGCAAACTATGTTAAATATTTAATATGCCACATTATAGGGGCACCATTTCAACAACGGGTAGAACAACCTTTGTGTTATGAACCTTCATTTCAGTGGTTCAAACTTAGAAAACTCCTGAAAGCTAAAATCTACCATTATGTGCAGGTTTTTTAGGCTTGCTGAGACAAGCTTCCAAACCTGTGCAGAAGGTCTATAGCAGAAAGTCATGTAAACAGTAGGTCTAAAGAGATTGTCTCTTGTGGGCTCCACTGACCCAGCACATTGTTTATTTAGAAGGGAGCGCAGGGTTTAATTGTTCTGAAGCTTATGGGAAGCCTTTTTGTTGCTTTATTTGGATTGTTTGTGTGTATTTTTAGACAGCTTTAAAACACACAAAAAAGTCATGCAAGTATTCTGAGGTGATAGAAGGGTGATTTTTTTTCCCCAGTAATCTAGCACAGATAACTTCTATGTAAATATTGCAAGAGGAAAATTCTAGCACTCAGATTAGAATAAGTGAATATTTCTTTAGAACTAAAAAGGTGTGCTAAATCCTGCTAGGAGGAGTAATATGATTCTGAAACTAAGGAAACAATTTTCTGCACTCTGAAGGCCTGGAAACTTTCAAGCTTTCTCTAGGAGTTTAAAAAAATATATCTCTTGGGGGGGTGGGGGGGGAATAAAAATAAGTAAATACCCAAACTCAAGTTGGACCTGCTTATGGACAGGCTACGTATGGGATGAAATTTTAAGGTAATAATGTAACTGTATAATGTAGTAAATTTGATAGTAGATCTGACCACTGAACTGAGAAGCAAACAGAATGAAAAAATTTGCTCCAAAGCTGATCCTTACAATGACCTTGGGAAAAAAAAATCTATTATCCTTTGCCTTTACCTCTCCTCTTGTAAAAATGCAATAAACATTAGTTATTATATTTTTATCTTGGAATGGGACTAAGGTCAGAAGACAATGAAACATACCCACCTTCGTTGAACTGGCTGAATTCCTGAATTCAGCCTTCTTATACTCCATGTCCCACAAAAACTGAAGCAGAATTACCCTAACTCCTCAAAACACGCCAAAGTTTCATTAGTTACTTTTGAAGCCCTCTTTCTGAGCTGACTTTCATTTTATCTCCCAAGGCAATAGTTTTCACCTGTATACATGTCCTAGACAGCTGTTAGCTGTTTGATTGGGGAGCACTTTCAGAGGTTCAGCCCTGTTCTGCAATCCAAGCATGGTACCATCATGTGAAGCAGCAGTCATTTTTATCCTTCATTTCTTATAATATTTTTCTTCACTGAATAAAAATAGTTTTCTCCATTGAGATTAAAACTTTGTAATTAGCTTATTATTGTTGTACAGTTGAATACATGACTTCAACTTCCGAGTTCTATTGGATTTCATGTCTGTAATATACTGTACTGTTTTCAAGACACTGTTTTCTGAAGTTCAAATCTCACATTCAAGGAAATATAACATGAAGCAGGAGGAAGAGAGTAGAAGTCAAAGAATGTTAAAGATGCAGCAGTTATTAGTTTCCACATTTTCTAACTCTGGCCTACCTAGCACATTTAGATACGCCGCAAAAATTTAAGAGACATTTCACCATTCTCCAGTTTTATATATTGCCAAAAAATGACTAATTGACTGTCATTTCAAAAACACACGTTCAGTTGGAAACTAAGATGGAAGATATCCAGCAGTGTTGCAGGAAATAGAGGTAAAAGATTAGTACTCTTCAATAGATCTTAGATATTTGAGTCTCATTTACAACCAGTACAGTAAGATGATACTGTATTTTAATAAAATTGACCTAAAGTATTTTTTTTTAAACTTTTAAAGCTTTACTTCAATAACTGTATTGTGTCACTTAGTGCTGGGGGGTGTGAAATTTTAATTTTTTTTTTTTTTAAACACAAAAGTGTTTGGATACCAACATAAGGGAGTACAGAAGTGCATTTTGAAAGTAGAACTCAAAATATCAAATATCTGTACTTAAAGGTGAATCTTAAAAGCTATTCCAATAAATAGCTTTTATTGAGGCACTAGTAACCATTAACTTCTCATGCACATGGCTCATGCCAGCAGGCAGAATGTATTAGTACTACTTGTAAAT
The DNA here is from genome assembly GCF_000687285.1 of Phaethon lepturus. Classification (NCBI taxonomy): domain Eukaryota; kingdom Metazoa; phylum Chordata; class Aves; order Phaethontiformes; family Phaethontidae; genus Phaethon; species Phaethon lepturus. The sequence continues at coordinate 83,362 of NW_010523879.1, read as the reverse complement.
GTTGTCTGTGAAAATATATCACTTCTGCATCTGCTATAAACTATCTCAGATTCACTTATCAGAAGTTTTTCTGAGCCTTAATGCACATTTATGGTGGCTTCAAGACAAATACTGTTTACTAATTACATGTTAAATTGAAGCTATAAACCGCCGTCATTTACGTTTGCACAAGATTCTGTCAGTGGATATATATTTATCTTGCACTGTACTTTCAAAGAACTAAAACCTTAAAAATAAATTATTAGAATTTTAGGTTCAAACCAAACTTTTCGTGTACCAACTTTTGAAACTAAAAGTAAAAACCTACAGTTTCAACTATAAATATTAAGGTATTGAAATGCTAGGTTGTGCTAATATATATTTGGAGAGCAGAAACTCTACAAGCCTGAAAATCCCTCCTTCAAGAAAGGCAAGACAAAACTAAAACCAAAAATACAATAAAAGGAGAAGTCTCTTGAAAGTCATCTGTGCCATTTTCACTGCCATCACTCTCCTTCCCACATGTACACACTGCTTCCAGTACCTTGATGGTTTGGTAGAGAACGGCTTTCCTTACCTGCAGCGTTTCAGGGGAAACCACACAGTGGCAGTACTGTGAATATAAATGCTATGCTCTGTTGTGCAGCAAGATAAGAGTCTTTTGAGAACTAAAATACAGATTCCCATGCTTAGTTACAGTTAAGTTCACTGTTACTTTATATAGAAGACATCTTGGTTTCCACTGCTCTAAGAGTCAAAGAAAAACATGCAGTCAACATGTAATTCATTAGCTTCTGTAATTTTAGTATCCAGAGGCCTCAGAATTAGTCACACATTTCACTCTGGGATACTATTTTCACTCCATTTTTATCCACTCTTTCATTTCCTCTATTCAGACATGTTTTTTTTAAGCCAGGCCTCTTAGCATAAACTTGGAATTCTTTGCCAAAATAAAAGGAAAAGAACACAAACTGAAGGAGCATCCCCCACACAAACATACATGCATACACCCCCCCTGACATTTATGATTCATCTAGATTATTGGTTTCTATACTTTATAGTACACAGATACAAGTAGATGAATATTAGAAGTGACAAATCCAGAATGCTCTGTTTATTTTCACCATGCTGTGACTCTTGTGAGAGACTACAGCCGCACAGATCACAGATGCTAGCTTCTGATGTTAGAAGTAAGAGTACTTAGAGTAAGTCTGAAAGAACTCTCAGTAGATTCCACAGCTACAGAAATAGAAAAGCACGACTGACTCCTACATGCTGCTTTAAGACATCTTGAATACCGACATGCACTCTACCCTTTGCACCTGGCTTCTTTACTGGCAGACCTGCAGTTTAGTGCTCCCTTCCAGACTGATGTACGAACATCCAGACCCATGCTTACTCATGGAGACAATGACAGAAAAGCAGAGTTACAGCTGTTAAATACTTTCAAAAGAAAAGATACTCATGTTTTCTTCTGTGTAACTGATACCTCATAGTTTTTCTCCCATTGTTTCTGTGCTCCAAGTGAGACACTTTTGCAGTTTGCAACTGCACAACAATGGAAATTTCCTGCAGGTGATCATCCTCAGTACATGATTAAAGGACAAGACTGCATGTCATTTACTGGTTTCCAAGCTTATGTGCTTTTCAGACATAGATGTAACAGTTAATACAACTGCATATGCTCAAGGAGTGTGACACACAGCTCTAACAAAAGGCTTTTTCTGTTTATACAGAAAACTATATTTATATCCATGACTCCCACATAAATCAATTCCCCCTTTATTTTACCAGGTGCACAAAGAGCATTTCCCTTTCTTTTCCCCTCCTTTTAAAAAAGTATCAGACTTTTGCCTGCAGGGGTTAACACCCAGTGAATCCGAGTACATTTCCTTCCCTGCTTACCTTGACTTTGCTTTTAGCTATAGAAGCCACTCCTGAAGGTAAAGCCCTTGTAACTGCAGCTGCACTTTTCCCCTTGCTGAGTTGTAACTGCAGCTGCACTTTTCCCCTTGCTGAGTCATTCCTCAAGTTCACGTAGCCCAAATGAGCCAAACACTTTCCGAGCAGGATTTACACCACAATTCCTTCCACCAGCACCCCCAAGATAGTGCCAGTCCCTCAGGAGAGCCCAAGGAATTAGGTTTAACACAAAAAAGCTACACACAAACATATATATGCTGCATGACTCCCCTTAATTGACTGAACGACATTTAAAAGACAATCATAAGAGCATTAAACTATCCAGTAGAGTAGCAGACAGGGAAAAATTCTTTTCCTTATCAAAGCTAAATTATTACATCACTGCTGGTCTCAAAGCTATGAGGTACTGGTGCTGTCTAACTACACTGAGAAAAGTATTGGGAGAGGATTTTATTAAATATTAAAAGGCATGGAAAGTTATTTTAACTTGGATATTCCTCAATTTCTTTCTATGGTGAATCTATCCTTTTAAGTTGAATTTCTTTTTGTCTTGAGCTGCAATGGCCTTTCCTATAAATTTGCTGAAGGGTATCACACATTTCTAATAAACTATTTCGCAAAATACTCCACAGCATGAATACAGTATTTTTTTTACAACAGCACCTGAAAAAGGCTGAACAATGGTAAAGACTTCAAACAAAAAAAGTAACACAAACACAACTTCCTTCCTCAGTCTCGATAGCAGTTCCCAATGTTGGAAGACAGTAATTTTGCCATTTGAAATCATTTCACTGCAAGTCCAGCTATCCAGTGCAACGCCCCAATAAATTTACAACTGATCCCTAATAAAAACCTAATTCTTGAACATGCCGGTAGGACACTTCCTTTTCATTGCTGGGTTTCTCATGACACAATTCCCTCGGCCGCACCGCGGGCCTCCGCGCCACACCCACGCCTTGCTTACACACCTGCAGGCGCCGCCGAGGGGCCAAGGATCCTGGGCCCTCTCCTCACGATCGTCTCTCCCGGCTTGGACATGCTGAAGGAGGGGTGGCTGCACAGGAGTACAGAAGGGGGAAAAAAAAAATAAGGGAATAAAGCAGCAAAATTGCACCAGGCTCTGCCTGGGCAGCAGCAGGTGGGGCACGTGGGCAGTGCCCGAGGGAAGGTGCCCCTGAGGGGGGCGGGGGGCCCCGCCACAGCCAGGCCCTGCCATAGAGCACCCCGCTTCAAAGGGAGCGGCCCAGCCAAAAGGCATATTTTATGGCTTTTCTGGTATCATTTTTAATAATTACCATGCACACCTCACTGTTAAAAAATAAAATCAGCCAAATAGTTTGCATGCTATCGGGATTATGGGGGGAAAACCCCTTACCAGCCAGCACAAGCAGCACTCACCTCCCACCCCAGAGCCTCCTGGCCGGTGTGGGAGAAGGGCACACGCAAGCAGCTTTTTTCAGCTGCCCACACACCTGTAGCAGATATGATGTCCTGAGGATACACACCTGCACTTCAGCTGCAGAGCTCACCTGCAGCCCATCTGCACAGCCCTGCTGCGGACGAGCCCCAGAGCTGGCGACTCCATTATAGGTACTGGAGAGACCCTCCAGCCTGGCTGCTTACCATCCCGAGGCCCTGGGCAGGTAAATGCCAGCCTGGAATTCCCCCAACAGCTCTGCCAAGCAGCAGAGAGGACGCGCACAGAGCAACC